>NC_043703.1:96123301-96156974 GCF_006229205.1 Suricata suricatta
ATTGGTACCTACCAAGCTCTATTTAACATATAATCTTTATTTTTTCTCTTTTAGCACACACACACACTATTACAGACAGACTTTAAAGCGATCAACAATTTCTGCCTCCTGGCGTCCATGACTTTTTAAAATATCCTCCCCTTTAGTGTAGACAGGACCCACGACTGGCTGCCAGCTAACACAAAATGGCAAAGATGTCAAATCATTGATTAGGTTATGTTACAGTCAGCTTTAGGAGACTGGAGTAATAGATTTTTCCCTGCTGGTCTTGAAAAGCAAGCTGTTCTAATGTGAACTGCTATGAAAGGGTCACTTGGCAGCAAATTCCAGGTAGCCTCTAGGGACTGTGGGCCTCCGTCCTACAACCACAAGGAACTGAATTCTGCCAATAACTGTGTAAGCTTGAAGGAGAGTCCTGAGACCCTGACCCAGACCCAGACCAAGCTAACACTGTGTTGCAGTCTTGTGAGAGCCTGAGTAAAAGACCCAGTTAGGCTGTGTCTGGACTCCTGACCCACAGAAATGATAATATAGTAAATGTGCATTTCTTTAAGCCCATACATTTGTCATAATCTGCTACACAGCAAAAGAAGGCCGATACACATACTTCCATGTAAAATTCACAGAAAAGAGTGAAAACATGTGCTTCAATGCTCTGGTAGCACTTTTCCGATATTTGATTTTACTACACAGCATGGGTCCAGTATTAGTAGCAGGCTGGACAGACTTGGTCTGGCCAAAGACACAGCTAAGTCTATCTCTGGAAAATACACTGAGGGCAGAAAGATCTAACTCTGATCTAGGTTCTTCCTCTATGTCATACCATAGTTTCTGGCCTGCATGAATGGCGAGGGTACTAAAATTCAGGTGATGTTTGTTTTTCTAGCTTCAGATTCCAGTTCAGAATTTTTAGCAAAATGGAATGAACTAAGAAGACTTTCTGAGGGTGGGGTTGGGAGACTGAGATATTTTCTTTTTTTGAGGTAAAAGCTTAGTGGGTTTTTCTTGGAGTTCACCGACATATTACCGGCTTTCTGACTAGTTTCTACCTTCCTTCCACCATTTGTCTATCCCACTTTGTCAGCCAATCCAGAGAAACGGACTAGACATTAAGGGATTCATCTACCAGTTTAGGCTTGGATTACACCTGTTTGTGTCACTAAAAATAATACAAAAACTTAGCTCAACTCTGTTCTCTGCTGACCCCAGAATATTGGGTAGGGAAGAGCTGAATAATAAATGAAAATGAATTTTGGGGGAAGAGTTAGAAAAGCAGAGCAAATAAAACCTGGTGATACTACATAATAGTCTGGAAAACTCAAAGGCATAGAGGCCAACATTTTAAAAGGCTTATGTTCTTTACCATATCAGAAACTATTTCACCTGGCCCGTTCCAAAGATGAACTCGCTTATGATTTAGAGTTTGTCCTAGGAAATTCATGGAATTTGCAAACTGGAAAGTAAGTTAGTTTTCCTCTTTGTTAACTCTTATTTAACAGTAGTGGCTCTCTAGATTGTTGAGTAGGGTCTGAACAGTGGAAAAGAGTACTCTTAATTAGCTATCCATACCTGTTATGGGCACAGGAAGGGCTAGTTTCAGGGGTGGCATGTTAGGCGACGTATCTCCTGACCCTAAAGGCAGTCCAACTGTTTTAATTTATGCATGAGAGCACGGAAGCATGGGGAAGAGAAATTGCTTGTAACATTATATAGCTAGCCAGTTTCAACTCTGGAACATGATCACAAAAGGCACTTGCTTATTCCTGTTAAACAACTATATTCATAATACCAACCATGAATTTATGCTACTTCAAAAGGATGTTATATTTCTCAAATTTGTGATGTCTCTATTACATTTTGCCAGTGTGAGGAAATGAGTGTCTAATTTTGTCAATGTAATATTTGTTCTCAATCCCTGTAATATTGCTTCATCCTGATTTGAAAGTTGATAAAATCTGCTGGCAACCTCTTTGAAGCTGGAAAGCAGTTATCCAAAACAATAATTTGCGAAATGTTCAGTATAGATGTGTATAGGCCATTCCTGAAAACTGATGTGCCTTTTTGCTTTATGTTTAACTCAATTTCCCTAAAGTCTATTGTAAACTTTAAGAACATTTATTACCTGTTTACATCCTTGTCTTAAAATTTACAACTCATAATAAATCCATTCTTTCAAGATCACATCTGAAACAGATAATATTTCCAGTATTCCTTGAGGAGCTGCGGGTAGGAAATGATGAACAATTCTATAAGGTACTTCTAGACATAAAAGGAAAAAAGTGTGTACTTTTATATTATTCCAGGTAGAATATCAAACATGGAACAATTTGCTTCCCTTAACTTATTGATGCCCCCTCCTGTTTAGAAATATTGACAGAATCTAGTTGGAGAGAAATACAGAATTAAACCACAATGTAATACGTATTGTTTGGAGGTATGAGAAAAATGCTAAAGGGTATGAAAAGCATAGTGAATTTAAGGAGGGCAAATAGGGTATTTCTAGAGTAAACCATTTAGTTGGTGGATGGTGGAGATAAAGGATGGAGCTGGGTATAGACAACAGCTGGATCAGAGAGGGCCCTGGAGTTCATTTTAAGGAACCCACACGGTTTAAGTTTTTTAAGTAGGGCAGTGACAAGGTCACAGGGACATTTCAAATAAACCCTTGGAATGAGGGAAGATGTGTGTTTCATGACTCTTTCTATTACAATAAAATATTTATTTTACTCCAGAGCTTTTGTCAGCCTCTCAAAACTCACAAGAACATTATATATGTGTGAAATCATCTTTGTAAAAACAATATAGAAGAGTCTTTGGTATTTTCTGGTGCCATTCTTTATGAAGTAATTTTTTGCTTTGTTTTTGTTTTTTGACTTTTTTTTTTTTTTTGGTAGGCAGATTATTTTTCTGGTTAGTGGTTGCTATAGTTTTATTGAGTCTTTTCACTTTCCCAATTTAGGCTATTTGGCACATCAAAATATTACGGCTCGCAAAAGTGGGATTATACTATTAAACCTTGCCTTGTTTATTTAGATTTTCCTCTCTAAAAATTCACAGAATTATTGAAAGCCATCTCTTCTTTACCCTCCCTTTTCACCTTCCCTGGCCTCTCAAATCAACAATTTAAAGAATAGGTAGATTAACACACACTAGTTTGTAACAGTAATATGGCTCCTTTGATGCTATGAATTATAATCCAGGCAGAGAATGCTAGGTGTATTTTGTCTCCCAAACACCATAGCATATTATTCATACTCATTTCCTAGTATGTACATCTGGTTAAAGTACAGAAAAGGCAGGGGGAGGTAAAAGCGATGGCTCATCTTTTTGCTAAAGTTCTGGAAACATTTTCTGAATCCCACAGATCCACAGCATGAAGAGCTGATTGTATAAACATGGCATCATGAGGGCACAACAGTTTACAACACAGGGGGCAGCCTGTTGCCCTACAGCCAGGTAATAATCACAGCAACCAACAGAATAACAGATGCTTAATAAAAATACTCTTTTTCTTAGTGTACTGCTGAATGTTTTTATTATTCTTGCTGCAAAGAAAATAATATAGGAATTACCAATCAATACATCATATTCTTATTAAGTGTCAGATAAAATAATCCTCATAACATAACTACCCACAGTGAAATGATAGTAGGAAACTGGCAGGAAGGAACTACAATGTTAATACAACCATATGAGATGCAGAACAAAAACATGGTACACTGTGGGGAGCAGATTATCTTAAAAGAAGACACAGACTTTTCTACATGTGTTAGATCTTGATTCCTAATACTTGAGAGGATGGGAATATGTCTGGCCTCTAAAATGACTCTCTTTTCCCTCTTTTACAGCCCACTGTTTAACTTCAGGCCACTGCTTCACCTCCACTGCCTACCTGTGCTATGGTGAGAACCTACTCACTAGTATCCAATGCCTTCACATTTCACACCACTGAATCTATCATTCATGCTTCATCAGTATTATCTTTTGAAATACAGTGCAAAGAACTTTACATTGCTGCTAAACTCAAAAGAATCAGGCAAACAAACAACAACAAATAGGATGCTGTTACAGAGGTTCCCATTATCCAGAAAATTAAAATCCAACTTCTTATAGAGTATCTAATATTTTCTAAACATCTGATCTAGATTAGTGCCATCCTCCTTTTGTGCCATTCCCTGCATGCTAATTATCCTGTGCCTGCACCAAATCCTACAGTTCTCTAAAACTCTGTGCATGGTTTCAACCACAGGCCTTTGTTCATGCTGAAGCCTCTGCTTAGGATGCTATTCCCTTAATTTGCCACCTAAGGAAAATTTACTGCCCAGTCAGTGTAGTAATTTTTTTTTATCAGTTTGACTTGTTACTTTTATTGGAAATTATTTTGTATTGAAGAGAGCTTCTCGAAGGTATAGCTCTAACTATATGAAGCACTAGCACCTGTGCTATTGAAACAAGTCAACAAATGTGTGTTGAGTGAATGTGAAATCACATCTTAGTTGTCTTTGTGCCTCAACAGTGACTAGTACTGCTCTTATACCTAATAGATCCTCACTTAGTGCTTCTGCATGTGGACCTTCCTCTATCTGCCCCTTTCTCTTTGACATTCATCCTCTCCATTGGGAGCCCTCACATTAAATCAGTGGCCAAGTCCTGTTGATTCAGCAATGCTCCCTTGCCTATGCCACATTCCCACTGCCATTACCCTAGTTCTAATTTTCATTACCTCTTTCTTGAATTACTGCAATTGTCTCCTTAGTGATCACTCAGCTTCCAGTCTCTCCCCTCTTATATCATTTTACAACCGGCTGGTGGAGTCATTTTCCCAAAGCACAGTTATAATAATTCCATTCTCTGGGTTGGAAAATACCAGTGGCTTTCTAATGCCTGCAGACAAGTCCAGACCCCCTTAGCAGATTTTCTATCATCTGCCCATCATGTGTGTTTGCAAACTTCTGTTATACATTCCCCCTTTCCATATCCTACATACCATCCCAACCCTGTTCTTTGCCATACCCTGAATTTTCATGCAGATTCTCTCTTCTTGGTCTCCTAGGTTGCTCTTTTCCTCATCTTTACCTATTAATATAACCTCTTTCAAACAAACAAACAAACAAACAAACAGGGGCACGCGGGTGGTTCAGTTGGCTCATTGTCTGACTCTTGGTTTCAGCTAAGGTTGTGATCTCAAAGCTTTGTGAGTTCAAGCCCCATGTAAGGCTCTGCATTGACAGCATGGAGCCTTCTTGGGATTCTCTGTCTCCTCCTCTCTCTGTACCTCCCTTACTTGCATTGTCTCTGTCTCTCTCAAAATAAATACATAAATGTAACAGATAAAATACCCTCTGGCACACTTAGGTTCTTCAAGTACCTAATCTCAGACTTTTTGCTCATAAGATATAGTCAATGATCACTAAAAATGTACAAATATAATGTTCCAATCCTACCTACTTCATTGCAACTTGCATAAAAAACTATTGTTAACTAAAAACTCTCTGAAGGGATAAATCATATTTTGTTTATCTTTGTTTCTAAGGTAGGCCCTTATGCAGTATAGATAATAAATATTCAGTAAAAGTTCACTAAATTTATTGGATATGACAAAACTTCTTTACATTCAAAGCTATTAACAATAGAACAGGCTACCTAGAGGACTAATAATAGGACAGAAGATCATCTCTGTAGAACATTGAAGAAAATTTTACACCAGGTAGGTGGCAGAACTACATTATTTTCAATGTGCCTTACAACTTTAAGTTTCCGTGCTCTGAAGGGATCAAACTGAGGAGTTTGCTTTAAAAGTGAAATAAAAGTAAAACCCAAGATTGGGGTCATCAGAACCCCTGATTTATAGTTGGTTGGTTGAAACACAAGTGACAACTGGATATGTAAATGGCATCTGAAGTTGGGGGAGAGGGAGTTTTGCGAGCTTTTTAATTGTGGGATTTGACACTGACTCCAAGCAGAGAGTGTCAGAATTGAATCGGTTTGTAGGACATCCAGTTGGTGTCTGCAAAGAATTGCAGCATTTCCTGGTATGGAAAAATCTGTATGTTTGGTGTCATGAGTGAACTGCTGTGGTTCTGTAGTAGACTGTAGTAGAAAGAAATACAGAAGTTTTCTGTTTTATCTTCCCAGAAAGTAATTCTAGTCTTTGGTTTGAAACTTGTATGCCAAACTCAAGAGGTCTATCAAGGATCTGATGAGAGATCCACTTCTCTGCTTTAAATCTGTACAGCCATCACTGGGAGCATAGCAAAGAGCATTCATACACAAAGACACTTGTTCTATGGGCCATGTTTTCCAAAGTATCTAGACATCCCCTAAATAAAAGGACTGAGGTCTTATTTATTTTTTAATTTTTTAAATTAAACTAAGTTTATTTGTTTTTGAGAAGGAGAGAGAGAGTGCAAGCAGGGAAGGGGTAGAGAGAGAGGGAGAGACAGAGAATCCAAAGCAGGCTTCAGTCTCTGAGCTGTCAGGATAGAGTCCAACATGAGGGTCAAACTCATGAACTGTGACATCATGACCTGAGTTGAAGTCATATGCTTAACCGACTGAGCCACCAGGGCGCCTCAAACTTTAAATAGCTTGACCAGACTTAAGGTTTTCTAAATGACTTGGAATAGGATGACTTATCTGTTAAGCAAGAGTCATTAGAGAGGAAAGGAAATTTTTCTCCTTCAGAAATGAAATTCTCTTTTTGGTCTATTACTTATACAAATAATACAAGATTACTCAACATTTCTATCTGAAACAAGAAGGTTACTCTATATTATAAGGGCCTTAATGCCACTAGGGGGTATATGTGTGGTTGGGGGAGGGTCTTACCAAATAAACAGATGAATTTCTTTATAATAAATTTATGTCATAAAATACTTCTGCAAGCTAGCAAATTACCATGAGTCAGAAAGCTCAAGATGGTCTCTATTAATAATCCTAAGTTATCAACTATTTTCCCCCCCAAAGTTCAATTAATAACTAAGAGTTCAGCTGAAAGTCTCCTTAGGGAATTTTTGAATTTATGACAACAACCAGGTGTATTTGGTGTTGGCTCTAGTACATGTGCAGGCTTTTTATGAGCTCAGGGACATCACCAAGGCCAGGAAAACTATCTTAGTTCTTGATGATCCCTGGCCATGAGTGGAACTTTGGTAGCTTTGACAAAATCTCTACTGTCAGTCACTGAGCACAGGAGGTTCTCTGTAAAGATAGGAGATCAAGAAGAATCTCTAAGATTAGGCTCAATGAACATTAAAAATGGAGGGTATCATAGAAATAATTAAATAATATCTCCCTCCCCTTTCTTAAATAAGAAGACTCATTGAGAATAGAGGGAGTTTGTGACAAAGGTCTTCTGACCCCTGGTCCTCTGTGGTTTACTCTGAAACCTCTATCTCTCTCCTGAAATACCTTTTTCTCATACAGATCACAAAATCATTAAACCAGTTCCAAAAAGTGCAAATTTTTGTTAGTAACCTAACAGAAAAGCTCTTCAAGTTTTTAAGTTAAAGTCACTGTTGGGCTAGGATCAAATTCTCCAATTCTCTAATTCAGTTAATCATATGAGGGCTAAAGCTACAGTAACACAGAATCTCAAAGCATGAAAAATAGCTTGTTTGAAATTTGTTTGCTGGAGGGGGATACCCCACCTTGATTTTAATGAACCTCAGAGTACACACAAACTGTCCTTCGTGTCTTTCATACGAGTTCCCTGCACAGACTTCTTCCTTTAGAAGTACAAAAATGCTTTCAAGAATTTTATGTCTGCATGGAGAAAATTGCTATTGTGTACAATTAGCATATTTACTAAGGTTTGTCATTACTTCTAGTAATTAAAATCGTACAGAGAGAGAGACATATCCAATTCCAGAAAATTACACAGTACAGTAATATAACCATAATGGTCGCTTGACAATTATTAAAATACACCAAATTCTTCTTTACAGTAAAAGTATTCACCAGAGTAACTTCTGAATAAGATCACTGCAGTGCTTTCTATTTAAATGTTTCTCTGCACAGAAAATTATAATTACATTTGCATAACTACTATAATCAATCTAGAATTATGGCTCAAATTTTTATTCTCTGAATCACTGTTCTTTCTAAGACATCAGGAGCTCTGAAGCACAATCTGCGTTTGTGGACCATTATTTTAATTTGTAATGGGATTAAATATATTTTTGTACTCTCTTTACATGAATCAGTTATTCTAGGGACATAGTAGGCAATACAACTACATTGTGTAATTTGTTTATTTTGGTCTTAAAAAGTAGGCTGTAATTTAGCCAATCTATTTTGTCCAAAAAACAAACACCTGAGTAAAAGGAATCATTTAAATTCTTAAAAGGGGACTACTAAACGATATTTAGATGAAATGAAGTCAAGCATTGTCTCCTCATTGAGATGTCCTGTACTTACTGAGATTAGGTGGGATGGTCGAGCTAATTCCTGTCCCATCTTGGAGATACGGGCTACCACAAACCACAGATTTCTTTTGAATGTTCCTCTTTACTCTTGATGAATTCAACAGGCTTCCCTGGGACCTGACATTTCAGCCATATCTATTTTTAAAATCCAAGTCAGATCTGACAAAAATGATAAGCAGACCTAAAACCATTAATCTATAACCAGCCTTCTAGAGCCATGGACCAGGAGGATAACTTTATGAGAACTTCCTGCTAGCTCTTTCTTCTGACCAGCTTATGGATAATGTAAGATCCTTCAGACACCATCTGTGTACTTCCTGTCTCAAAAGCGCAGAGACTGAGGCACTGTAACAGGCCAGGGCATGAAGTGTTCTAAACTCCAGTTTGCCTCTGGTCCTGTTGCATAGTGCTTTTGGTTACCCGGCCTAGATTCTCAAGAGAATGAGACCCCCAGGGGCCATGCCAGTACAAAATAAATTCTCAATAACACAGAGAATACATATTTCCCAGGAGGTATAATATGAAGTCACCACAGAAAGAAGCCCTAAAGCATTTCTCTAACACAAGATTTCAAAATGATTTCCAAGTGAAAAGACATGAAACCTAACTTTCTATTTGGGAAGGTTAGGAGCATTGCTGAAAACGCACAAGGGACTGTTTTAATGACCAATTAATTCAGACTGGCAGACACACAGAAATAAACATGTTGAGTGAGTAACGGCAAGGGTCACATGGTTACTCAAAGGATTATATATTGGCTTCAGGAGAAAAATTGAAAGAAACTGAGGACAAACATTAAATTAGCATTGGAATTAGACAATTACTTAACTGTGTACTCAAGTGTTTGTTTATAAGCACAGATAATGCATACCTAGGAAAAACAGAGCCTAGTAGGTAACTAGATCTGTATTTACATAATTTAATAAAAATAAGCTCTTGCCTCATTATTTACAGACTGGCCAAACTGTCAGCCTCTAGAAAGCATGGAGAACTCTAGCTGTAGGCTCATCCTTATTTGGAAGGTGTGTGAATCCAAAATAATGACAGTTTCAAGAGTTCTTTCTTTTAAATAGGGTAAAGACATTTATCTACAGAAACATAGTAAAAAATGCAGGCAAAGAATCATAGGAAGCTGGAGCTGGGTATGCCCTAATTCTGTTTATTTTTTCATTTCTAATTTTATTGCCATTAAAATTGAGGCTCCAAGAAATTAATTTTTTTAGTCATGATTACATAGCTAACCAAGTTATTAAGTGGTCTAGAACCAAATCATTCCCCATTACATGAAACTAAATCTTAAGAAATAAGTGTGGGTGTTAGGCTTACGTAATAGTCTAAGGTAAATATGGAAAAAAGATGAACAGACAAGTGGTATTTTTTTTATTCCTAAAAGTATTCTGGTATACTTTTATTCTTTATTCTTCCTGGGATTGATCAAAACTGTAACAGTCAATGAACAACGTAGAATATTTCATATTTAAACTATAGGTTTTTTTTTTTTTTCAGGAAAAACAGACCATCGATTTCCTGACCAAAACAAGAGCATGGATTCCTAAAAGGTTAAAAGCAAAGAAGAAAAAGGCATGGAGTCTTCCTCAAGGCAATGCTTGAGATTTCCCTATTATGTTTTATAACTTTATTATATTTTTATATGTCTTTTTTAATCTGATATTTGGAGTAGAAAGTATAGATAGCATATTTCTGAAACACATGTTTGCCTCTATATCTTTAAGACAAATTATAATTCACATAAAATATCAGTCATGTTGCCAACTCTTCACCAATTCTGTCATCATGTACAGGTCACAAACAATTTCTGACTTTCATTTTTCTTTAAGAGAGAGGGGGAGGACTAAAGTCTTTACCAGGGAAACAGCCTATATTCTGAGTGTTTTACTTTGAATTCCAATTTGCTCTTGGATAATAGTGTACCCAAAGATTCCTTCATTTATTTACTTATGAAAGAAATGAAATTCCTACTGAGCACCAGGGACTATGTCAGGGTTGGGCATACAGTTATAAACAAGAAAGGTAGGTGGCTGATCTCTTAGAACTTCACAATATAGTGAATGGAAAAGCCCATTTATTTAAGCAATGTTCATATAAAGTCTTCTTTGAAGTAGTTTCCATTTGAATATTGTTCTGTAATAATTAATTCATGGAGTGGAATGGTTGCATATTTGAAAGCATTGGTCTTCTGGGGATACTCAGTGCTTGTGGCTGAGTCCTTTCTCAGTGAGTGTGAGAGGAAAAAGGGTTGTAAAGTCTTTCGATAGGGGAGAGTCCCTGCCTGCTTGGGAACCAGTCTGAAAAGAAGCCCTAACTTATGCTTATCACCATGATCTCCTTTGCAAGGTCATTAAATATCCTTCTCTAAGAGTCACTCAAGATCATGATGTGATCACCTCATGTCCAAGAGTTGGTTTCTGTTTCATTAGTTTCTTTTTTGGCCATTTTAATGTTTATTTTATTTGTATTATTTTTTATTTTTGAGAGAGAGAAAGACAGTGTGGGCAGGGGAAGGTCAGAGAGGGAGACACAGAAAATGAAGGCAGGTTCCAGGCTCTTAGCTAGCTGTCAGTACAGAGCCCAAAGTGGGGCTCAAACCTACGAACTGCAAGATCATGACCTGAGCCAAAGCTGGATGCTCAACTGTCTGAGCCACCCAGGCGCCCCATTCTTGGCCACTTTACACAAGAGTTATCATTAGATCCTCAGGAAAGAGGAGCCCTATAAATATTCTGGAGAGTTTGTTTTGGGCTTGAGTTTTGTTCATTTATTGGAATATGATTCTTTGTTAAATAACCCAGAATCTAGTTCTCATTTCAGTGTAAAAGGTGTGGCTTGGGATTTGGAAAAAATGATTTTATAGGCTGCACGAACTGCCAAGTTAAAGATTTAAGATGAATCATATTTTTATCTTGATGTGCTATACCATAGCACCATACACTGAATTAATTGAGGAACTCATGTATGGGGGATCAATGATATCTATTATGTATATTAAAATGTGTGCTATTGCCTTTGTTTCTTAGAAACTATAGAACCAGGAACCATTGGAATGAACATTTTTCAAGATTTCTTCTGATACCAAACACAACCAGTCACAGAAAAGTCCAATGACTAATTGAGCAACAATTTTGGCAAATTTCTAAATGCAAGAGCAGAAGAAAAGATGATCTTTACCTCTGAGATAAAGCAAATTTAGAGAAAGGAGAGATTACATTATGTGTGTACGGGTTTCAGTGAGTCTGCCAGGGCAGGAGATTAAGAAGGCTGTAATGGTGGCACACTAGAGCCAAGCAGGTCAATCAGGAAGCGTATGGGGAGATGTCTTGAGTAGGAATTTAAAGAAAGGAAGCAATGTGGATAAACTAGGAGAGTGATCCAGGTATGGCAGAAGTAAAATGCTAAAACTGTAATCGTATGGACAACAAAACTATGTGTCTAATCCAAAGAGCTTGTGTTTGGGAAACAAAACACCAAAAACAAGAAATGAAAGTGGGGAGATGGGAGTTATAGCAGAATGTACATGGAGTTAAGCATTGGTGGAGTCATTTACATTTAATAGGAAACTATGATTTTTGTAACAAGAGAAATGACCCAGGAATGCTATTTAAGGAAGCAAGACAACTGAACTTTATAATGAATGATAATAATGGCCAATCCTTTCTAAGTGCTTACTATGCATGACTGTATACTCTTGTAAGGATTTCATGTATGTCATTTCATTCATCTAGAATTGCTCAACCTTGACACAAGTGACATTTTATATTGGACACTTATTTGTTGTGGAGGACTGTCCTGTGCATGGTGTGATAGTTAGCTGCATCATCCTTGATCTCTGTCCACTAACACCCACACTCTAACCCCATACCTCCGCACACACATAGAAGTCATGGCAATCAAAAAAAATGTCTCCAGACATTGCCAAATGCCTCCAAGGGCAACATCTCCCTAGCTGAGAACTACTGATTTATTCTTAACCAGAAGCTATGAATTAAATTTCATTAACTTTTTTTTCCCCTTTCATTATCTGTTAGATGAAGCACACGGATGCTACATAACTTGCCCGATGTCCCATTGTTAACAAGCAAGCAGTAAAGCCTGTCAGTCTCTGCCCTGGGTTCCTAGTGGAGAGCTCCTAAAACTCTTGTAATTTCCCACATGGTGAGAGTACAGGGATCATCCTTTCTTCTACTTGTCTTTGACTCTGGTTCCTGACACAGTGTCCTAACTCTTTTGGTATTTTCTGGGTAATAGCAATGTCTTTTGTTCTAATGAGATTAATCTTGGTGGCCTTCTGGATGCAGCTAGTTACCAGAAAGACTGTGTCATGATGAGAAGCTTGAGATTTTCAGCCTTGTTCCTCATTCTCTAGAAGGGGGAAAGGGGCTGGGAACGGAGAGAATGAGGAGTCATCCCGGCATGATGAAGCCTCCGTACAAATCCCTGAAGTACAGGGTTCTGTGAGCTTGTGCATTGGTGAACATATCCACGTACCAGGAGGGTAATACACCCTAACTCTATGGGGACAGAAGCACAGATATTAAATAACTTGTCCAATGTCACTTGGTTTAGAACTGTGAACTCCAGTTCCTTGATTCTAGGGACTGGATTCTTCACCACTATTGTTTATTGCTTCTCCATAATCTTTTTTCAGGAAGAATCTAGCATAAAGCCCTATTAAGAAAATAAGGAATAATCCAATATAGTAGTCCTCATTTTAACTGACATATTACAAAAAGACCAGACTTTATTTTAGGTAATGATATCAGAGCCGGCGCAGCCAAGACTCCTGTCTCTTGTTCTGTAATTTATCCAGTGGCTGACTTTCTCATCTAATACTATTCCAGTGATGGGTTCTGGATAATAAAGAGATTTTGTTGTGTCTGACCTTAAACTGACACCAGAACAGCTATTATCAGTGCCTTTTTCTTCATTTCTTCCAGGCTTTGGCAGCGTAGGGGCACAAAAAGAAAGAAAAAAAAAAGCCCAGCTCTTCCACAACTATTTTTAAACTACAATTATTAAAGCATATATTACATCTTCCAAGTGTCCTTAGATATTACAATATGCCTAAGCATCCTAGCAAAGGGGGACAATCCACCTACACAGCTTCTGACCAGAGCCACTGCATTTTCCTGTGATGATGTGTGGAAAGTGGGGAAGGAGGGAGGGAAAAACGTCTGCCCTGTCTCTAATGTGGAAGTTTTGTAGCCATGCACTGAGAACTCCTCTGAGCTCATCTTACTTTAGATTATGGTGGGAGTCAGGAGGAAGTGGAAACAACAGAAATGATAATAAAAGGTCCAGGGTTCTCCTCTGCTGGAAGGTAAACACAGATTGCTGCTGAGGAAAAAGCCCTGGGCTAGGTAGGAAGGTACCTGATCCTGTGTGTGTGGCCTCTATTTTTCCATCTTAGAAATATTTATGGAAGGTCCTTTCTAATGACAAGGTTTCATGCATCAGTAATAATAAATGTAGGATAAGGAAGGATTTGCAGTGTTCATGTATTATTGAAAGCATAAAATATCATACAGAGGGCAGATGTGAGAGAGACAGAAAAAGAGAATCATAAATTAATATGGCCAAAAGCAGACTTACTGCCCAAAGCATAGTTTTTGATCCCAGAAAGTTCTGTTTGTAAAAAGCAGACTTCAACGGGGACTCTGCTTTCACATCTGTAAAATGGAATAACATATTCTCTCTTGCAGAATTTCTTTTTGAGATGTAGACATATTTCCAACAATATTTGGCATTATATAGGCATTCAATAAATATATGTTGGTTAAATGGATGCCTAAAGTCCTGAAGTAAAACTGTAATTGTGCAATGGAGTTTAGTTCCCTCTTCCTTCCTGGAGTTTCATTTAGCATGAACAAAAAAGTGAGAATTCTTTCATTTAAGAAGACCCATGGTCCCCAGGGACTAAATCAAAGACACTTATCCTCAGACATAGAAGCAAAGTTTGATCATTTCCAGCCACCCTGCAATGAAGTGAGGGAGCTGGCACGTTCCTCCCCTCTCCCTCTGAGACTATGCAACTGGCAGAGATATAACGTTCACCACAAAGGAAGCCTAGAACTGAGGTATGAATGAGGTTGATCACAACCATCTACCTTCCAGATTATCTATATTTGTTTTTTTAATGTGTGTTTATTTTTTTTTTATTTTTAGAGAGAGAGAGCAAGAGGGAGTGAGAGCGAGAGTGAGAGAGAGAGAGAGATTTAGAGCAGGGGAGGGACAGAGAGAGCAATGAGGAGTGAGAGAATCCCAAGCAGGCTCTGCACTGTCAGCGTGGGGCCAGACATGGAGCTCAAACGTATGAAATGTGAGATCATGACCTGAGCTAAAATCAAGATGAGCCGTATAACTGACTGAACCACCTAGATGCTGCTTTATATTTGTTTCTCATTCTCCAGGCTTAGAGATAGATGATGTGCCTCTGCTCAGTTTTAGGCATAATACCGGAAAGTGACATTGGATCGACATTTTATATAGCATAATCATGTAAACTTTTAGGCTTGCGGTACAATAATCCTCTGCTGTGTGCAGAGCAGTTTGGGCCCCTCTGGATGATAAATGTGATATGAAGAGGAAGCATTATTGTTATTTATGCTTTATAATGTGTCAACTCTGTGTCCTCTGCCACAACAGACACTTCTTTCAAATGTGCAGTAACAGTCCCCAAGTGATAACACTGTCAAAATATCTTTGAAATGAAAAAGCAAAATTAACCACAAACTGTCCCCTTGTCTCCATGAAAATAGCTCTGTAGCACTACCAGGAAAAATAAGCGTTAAATAATAAAAGCTTCAACAAAATAAAAACTTAAAAAAAATTGGTATGAGCCCTGTGTTTGGGAGAAGCATGTAATTTTGCCTTCCAACTAAAGTGTAATAGTAGAAGATCAAATAACTCATCCAGAGTATTCTGAATAGTTCAATAAATTTTGCCTTACTTAAGAAGAAGTAAAATTTGGTAAAGCTGTGTCCCTGGGTAAATATTTGAGAAGCAAAGACAAAGACATTTTTTCCCTCTTTACCCAAGCCCAGATGCCTTCTAATGACCCATCAATTCATAAAGACCTGAAGGCTAGAAAGCATGTATTTAAATATAGAGTGGATAACAAGTAACGGATGATTGACTCTAGTTCTTTTGTGGGCAAAATTCTTTTGCAACATCAAAGATTTTCTAAAAGCAGTGGGTTTCTTCCTTAAACCATTGAGTTGCCATTTAGGGGCAGGTCAGTCACATTAAGTCTCAGGAACTCTTTTCAGAATACCGTCTAAGTAGTGTGACTCTTAGATTTTGAATCAGGATGCAATGGTATTTTAAGACAGGAAGACGTCAAGTTAAATGTGATACATAATTTACTCTCTCTAGTTTGGCACACTTTCAGATTGTAACTTTGATGCTTTCTCTGCAGCAGGAATACATCAAAGGGCCTCCTGTGGGCTGAAAAAGTTAATGCACTCCTCTAGATGTTTCCAGTCTGGGAGACTTTAAAACAATAAAAAAAAAAAATTCTTCACTAACATACTAGTCACAATGTCAGTCCTATAAGCGCCCCTGGCATAGAAGGCTGGACTTTTTCCGGATGATCTTTTATGGGCCTCGTTTATTTTTCTACACCTTGACGTTAATGAGCTATGTATTCAGGAAACAGAAGATTTCAGTGCCTGTCAAATTACTTTTCAAATTACAAAAGCTTGCTTTTTTTGCTGTCCAAAGATCAAGAAGGGACCTCTGTAATATGGGGGGAAACTGGAATATTCAGGGGAAGGGGTCATGAAAATAAATGTGAAGGCAGTAATGGACTCATTCCAACTATGACTTCATGACAAAATGCTATGACCTCAGCATTTTATTACCTGCCACATCTTAATCTTTTGTATAATTGTCTTACCTTTCCTTTTCTTCTGAGTTCTTACATCTTTTAGGAGAAAGAACATAAGAGTATATGTAACATTTTTCTACAGTTGTAGGTATCTTATCCTAAAAATTAGGAACTGCTGATTTGATATGAGAAGTGTGCTTCTACAGATAGAGGCTGCTAGTTATTTACAAGCATTTTGGAGAGACAATTTCTTCCCTGAGCAATCCTGGAATATCACTTCCTAACACATCATATGCTACCATAGCAGACCAAAGTTGGCTGTTACAGCAACATTTAATTTCTCATTTATGTGGGGTGTGCTGAGCGGGTTAAGGCAATATAACAAGAGGGGTGGGCAGAGAAATTACTCTTTTAGGTTGACCTCAGCATCCTGAGTCTCAGGGGGATGAAGAGACCAAAAAAAAATATATCAGGAAAAGAATGAGTTGGCAGGGTTGAGAATATTGGAAAGATATTACTGGAAAATATTTACTAAGTAAATATAGAGGAAGGAATCAGCACAAGGTCAGGCAGCAAGCAAAATGAACTTCACATTTCCTAATCACTCCCTCTGCTTTGCAAATTCTTCCAAAACATTACCTCATTTGTGCTTTCTTCATCCCCAGTGTATAAGGGTTTGATTACTCATCCCCCTCCCTCTGCACAACTGAGAGATTTACCTTTATTCAGCCTTACGTGCCCTTATAGTTGTCCTTACAGTCAGTCCTTCAGTTTAGCATTTATTATTTTGGTTTTGTTATTTTGGATCTGGTCTGGGCTCACTAACAAGTTTGAAAGCTGTCTGAGGACAGGTATATGTCTTTGCTGAGTTTCTCTTATATCCTCTCTTGAATCCTTGGTTCTTAAGAGACAGGTCTTGACTGATTATAACAAGGGAGTTTCACAGCATACAGTACGTTATTGAAGGCTAACTTTATCATTTTAAGCAATGTGTGCATGTTTGCTAAATATACTGCACAGTGGACACCCCCACTTCACACTCATAACTCAGGTCGCTGGGGCACTGAGTTACCTACACTTCTGATTTAGGAACAAAAACAACCACTGGTCATACGTATTTTATAATCAAAGAATGATTGTGTATCCTTTCTTACATGAAGCATTTATAAGTACATGTTTGTCACTTGCTTAAATCGTTTTGTTTATTGTTACATTCATTCTAATTAAACTGTTTTAACAACATCATGCTAAAGTGATTTCCACAGTTCCTTTTTTTATACTAAAACTCATAACTGTATGTTTTAGGTATACTTATGATACATTCTTGATATGAAAATGCATATGTTTCCAAACATAATTATTTGTCTGTAAACACTGCACCCACCTGGACATTTTTCCCAGGAAGGCTGATTCTATTTTGTAGGTTAATACTCTAGAGAACTAACTACAATTCATATATGAGCCAGTGGTAGAAATCTATGTGCAATCATATTATTCACTTGATAATTCCATATAAATTTAAAGCAATCAGAATGTCCTATTTCTTCTCAGCAGCAGTTTTAACAGATTCATGATGAAGCAGTCATGGACGGGACGAAGTATGTATGTATGTGTGCTTAAGCTTTCCAATTAAAAAAATAGTTTTCTTTTTTAATCTGTTTACATTACATGTATACACACACATATATAATTTTGTTTTACACACACACACATACACTTAATTATAACTGAAAGGTCATTTAGTATCTACAAAAAATTCCTCTAGCTTGCTTCATGTCTTCCTGTTTTCACTTGAATAGCTACAAATAACATTCCCCAATTTTTCCAGGAAGGAAAAAAATATATACATTCAACCTGAATATATGAAAGTATTTATTCTTACACTAAGTCAGTTACGTTTGCAATTTTAAAATATTTCAGAATTTCATTTAATTATTAGCTAGGGGGTAAAAGTGCACAACACACGACTTAAGCTTTTTCTTAATTAGTAATAGATACTGATGCCGACGCTTGCCTGGCAGCTCTATCAAACTTTTGCAAAAAGCTGAGCACTGATAAGCACTTTAACAAAGGAAGAGGAATACACTGTCATCCACAGAGGCCCTTCCAACACACAAATAGTGCTAACTCTGA
The DNA here is from genome assembly GCF_006229205.1 of Suricata suricatta. Lineage (NCBI taxonomy): Eukaryota > Metazoa > Chordata > Mammalia > Carnivora > Herpestidae > Suricata > Suricata suricatta. Next base: position 96,141,704 of record NC_043703.1, read on the forward strand.
GGTGTCCAGTGGAGTTTTTAGCACAGGTCGTTTTCTTTTTTTTTTTTTTTAGTTTAAGGATGAAGTTGCATAGGAGGGTCCCTTCTCTAAGATGCTGATGGAGGAGATCTATAAAACTATACTATGCTGTATGTGTACATTCTGGGCAAGCTGGATATGGCTGGTACAGCACGATGGAAAGGTACTTTGGTTGGAAATAGGCATAGACACAAGTCACAAAATTGAATGTAAACAAAGACAGGCACTAAGTACATTGGCAAATCTCTTAGGGTAACAATCCTTTTTAAAAATCTCCTAAGGAATATATCAAATAGTTACTAAATTTCTTCAGTTTAGAAATACTAAAAGATATTTTAATATCTATATTTCACTAAAGAGTCATAATTAAAGGAACCAATAATGTTATTTGAAACCAGGAGAATTCTTCAGTGCTCTCTTCCTAGACTCGAGAATTTTTAAAAATGTGTTAAATAAAACATTTGGAAAGACTTTTTAAAATACACTATGCAGGTTATCTTTAGCATATATTTTGATAAATCATCTATTTATCTCCTACTTTCATTATCACCCTACATGAAGCAAATTCAAATACCACAGCTATAAAACAAATATTAATAAAATGATAAATAATTTTTATCTATTATTTAATCCTGAATAATGATTCTTAGAAAATAAAATAAACTGGCACCTTTGTGCTCTCTAACTTAAAAAGCATATTAATTCTTGTAGTTAATGATCTGGTACATAGAAAGATACTAATTTTCTAATACAATTAACTCCTGACCACAAGAATATTAGACCTGGGATACAAGTCTGAAATCTAATAAGATCACTGCCAAACACCTGCAGATGAGAAACAGAATGCATAGTTCCTTTCCTAAAACTTTAGAACATCATCAAGATGGTATAAAATAATTTTAAATTCTTTGTTTAAAAATGTGTTTTATTTAGTTGTGCCATACATATTCATTCTATTTTTCTAAAATCTGTGGTGAATGGTTGCTGAAATGTCAAGAAATTAAAACATTAGATTTTTATTTAGTGACCTGTAAATATATTTGGTTGCCAGAATCTCTTATACAGTAGGTAGAAATAAAGCTTCTATGGCAACCAAATTCCATCCTTAGCTAATGCTGGGGTTCAGTCTCTATTTATATTCCCAATTCTTGTTGAAATCAAGTAGCACTATATCATTCTGTTGTCTTCCAAGGGACAGTGTGTCCTTCCTCACTGATATTCAGGGAAGAAACAAGGATACACTGAGGATAGTGATTTGTAACAGGTGCTAACACTTGCTGGATATATGAACATATGCATGTCACACTCCATAATATACTAGAACCTGTAAGAAGAGTATAAATCACTGCCAATACTTTCTCTTGTCCTTTTTTTGAAAAGAAGTAACATGACATTAAGTAGCTTAGTACATAAGTCTGGGTGCTACTTTCTACTAAGTTGAGATTTTGATTAAGAATTATTATATCTAAGGGGCACCTAGATGGCTCAGTCGGTTAAATGTCTGACTTCAGCTCAGGTCATGATCTCATGGTTTGTGGGTTCGAGCCCCACATGGGGCTCTGTGCTGACAGCTCAGAGCCTGGAGCCTGCATCAGATTCTGTGTCTCCCTCTCTCTCTGCCCCTCCCCCCACTCATGCTCTGTTTTTCTCTGTCTCAATAATAAATAAAGACATTAAAAATTTAAAAAAGAATTATTTTATCTAAAAGTCTTTTGCCTTTATATTTTTTTAATTCCATTTAAAAATATGTACTATAAATTAGAAGAAAACACTGATGAACCTGCAGGTGGGTTGGCAATTAAATCCAACTCAAGATGAACCTAACAACATTAAAGAGGCTGTGTCAATTTGTGTATTTGTGTGTGTGTGTGTGTGTGTGTGTGTGTGTGTGTGCGAAAACTCATTATGTTTTCTCCTGTAAATGTGTTCAACCTGGTGACCAATCACAGGTTTGCAATGAAAATCTGGGACTGGTTTTTACTTACTTTGAATGAAAGGTTAATATTAAGGCTTCATAGATGTTTAACCAGCATCACTTTCAAAACCAAGGGAGGCAGAGACAGAGCTAATGGATTAGCCTTTTTAAAAATCAGCTCAATAGCATAATTGTCCTAGCACCTCTCACTTCAAGGCTGAATTTGTTTGTATGGATGGTCTTCACTGGATCTGATCCAAGAAACTGAAATATTTAAGTTCCAAAATTATGGTGGGATGGATGCAGTAGACAACTATATTACATACCATATAGTGAGTTTCAAATAAGAATTTTAGAAAAGTAAAGTTGTCCTGTATGTGCAATTTTTATCATAAAACAACTACTTCATAAATGTCATCTAGAAATATTCTAGGCAATATTAACAGTATCTGACACTTATGCTAAATACTTTACATTGGTTATTTCATATAATCTTCATCACATTCCAGGAATTAGGTGCTAATATTCCTATTTTACAGATGAAGGCAGGTCTCCACGTACACAGTTCTTACTGAAATCAAGTAGCAATTTATCATCTGGTTGTCTTCCAAGGGACTGTGTATCCTCCCTTCCTCACTGATAGGGAAGAAACAAGGACTCACTGAGGATAGTGATTTGTAGTAGGTGCTGAGGCTTCCTTGATATATGTACATATGCATGTCAGAGTGGTTTAAATAATGTGCCTTCTATTCCTCAGCAGATCAGATAAGGAACTGAGACTGTGAACTCAAGTCTAACCAAGACCTTAGGCCTTGAGTACTTAGTGATAATATCTATCAACACAAGACACAGGGTTTTGTCTTGAGTGTTTTTAAAAAATGTTTTGTGTCTACAAATATCCTACGGTTAAATTCAAGTATAAATAAGAGTTTCCCTTGGTCTTCTGCCTCATTTTCCCTGAACATCCATTTCTTAACACTATATATCTGTGAGAAAATTACAGTATATGTGCCATCCCGCAGGATGATACTCCCAGTGTCCTTAGGATGGGGAAGATAAATAAGGCTCTTTATCAATGATCACCAGAGCTGATAGACTAAACTCTGAGTGCAGACAAGCAGGTTCTAGTCCATTTCTGCAACTAGCTTTGTCATCATGGTAAGCTGTTTAAACCTTTAGGATAGCCAATTATAAAATAAGGATTTGGGAGTAGCTGATGAATGAAATTCATGGTAGTTTTAGGACAGTATGACAATAATATTTACTCAGCCTTTAAATCTTCAGACATTGTACTATATACTATGAAGAGACCCATAGTAACTGAGAAGATATAGGTCAAGTCTTGAAGAGGTTTATAATTGTGTGATTCTGAGGCGGGGTGATGAGATGAACAAAAAAAAATGTGTTTTTAGACAAAGATTAACCTACAGACACACTACACCTAGAACGTTCCTTTTAAATGGTTCTACAAGAGACATATACCAACTATATTCTATCACAGTCTCGTAATTGGTCCTACGAGATGATTTGTGAACAAAGTGTGGAAAGCACAGCAAATAAGAGTAGGTAGAGAGATGAAGTTTTAAGTAAGAAGGCTGGCCAGTACAGAGACACGGAAGTGGAAATGAGAAGTCAGGAGTGTTGAAATGTGTTTGGAACTTGCATTTATGTAGGTGGAGAAATTAGATGTGCAATGTCACATGGAGTGAACCTGTGACAGACAATGGAATCCATTAGGTCAGGAAAATGGCTAAAGGTAGGGAGGGTAGGATGGAAAAAGAAAGAAGCAGAGTGTGTGAAAGTAGGAGTATGTGATAAGGTCAAGTAGGAAGGAAATTTAAAAATGTCTGTGTTTTTAAACATTTTGCTGAAAATAATATTAGCTTCTTAAGCATCTGTAAGTGCCAGAAATGTTATGTGACTCATCTGCTGTGTTTTTTACAATCACTTTGCAAACTAGGTTATAGTTCTCTCATTTAAAGCATACCTAAGCAGGTTAAGCAGCTCAGTACAGATCACCAGCTAGTAAGTGGGTAAGCCAGGAAGAGCACACAGGTCTGCTCTGTGGCTAACACCATGTTGACTTTCAATCCCTAACTAACTTTGTAAATATGCAAAGGAAACTTAATCCTCATGGTCCAACTTCAGGCCATCCTCAACCGTGGACATTTTGAAATAACTTCTTAGAAACAGCTACTAGCTTTTTCTCACTGGCTCAATGGGAGACATCAATCTCTTTATTTTTGGTATCCAGGCATATCCCTTGCAGACACGGCATACTGAGTACATAAAATACTTCCTTAGAAAAAATATCAGTGAAGCAGTGAGAATTACCAATTACCATTTATTAATGTGATCATTTATTAATACAGCAAACAACATCTTTCCACCATCCCAAGTCCACCGTCTACCTACAAGAATAGAAAAATCCCTCTCTATTTTGTGGCTGTGCCATTTGAAACACTATAATTTTAGTGTTTAAAACAGAAACTTTTTCCTTGGCAAAGTCGGCCCTAAAATGTCCTCTAGTTTTAATGTCAGGAGGTTTACTACAGTGGTCTGGAGAGCCTAGTTCATCATGAAAATGTGCTCTACTTTTCAACACCAAATGAATATCTCTTCCCTGCATATTGCTCAAAATGGCTAGTCCCTTCACATGGTGTGCTTTATTATTCATGTCATCAGATTGGGCAATGTGAGATTTATTTAGGGGGAACATTTCATCAACTACAAAACATAAAAGCATGCTCCTGTCTCTCAAAGGGTTTAGTGGCACCTTAAATAAGTTCTGAACTGTAGGGGAATTACAAAGAACACACTTCTCCTGAAACCCATTAACATTACATACTCGGAATAAAAAATTGGATGGCTGAAGTTTAACAAGGGACACACTCCTTCTCCTATGACTCATTAAATGTGCTATTATTTTAACTCAGGGAAGTGGATTTTTTCACTTCCTTTTAAGATTATGGCCCTGGGAATATATCACCCAGATGATGGAGTATGACAAGCAAGACAACTTGAGAACAACTCACAGAAAGTAACTGATTTCATGACATTGATATACTACCTCCTTGCCTTGACATTCCCTCTCTCATTCGTGCCACACTTAAATCTATTTTCCACATCTCTGTCTCCTAAATAAGGGTGATTTCTGTCTTAACACCTTTACTCCAACTGCATTTATTACCTCCCACCACATCTTCCTATGTGCTCACCTATCTGAATCCTATCCTACATGGCACAAAAACAGACACTCAGATCAATAGAATAGAAGAGAGAACCCAGAAATGGACCCAATGTATGGTCAACTAATCTTTGACAAAGGAGGAAACAATATCCAATGGAATAAAAACAGTCCCTTCAGCAAGTGGTGCTGGGAAAACTGGACAGCAACATGCAGAAAAATGAATCTGGACCACTTTCTTACACCATCCACCAAAATAAACTCAAAATAAACATCAGTCAGGGAGCCATCAAAATCCTAGAGGAGAGAGCAGGCAAAAACCTCCTTGACCTCAGCTGCAGCAACTTCTTACTCATCACGTCTCCAGAGGGAAGGAAAACAAAAGCAAAAATGAACTGTTGGGACCTCATCAAAATAAAAGACTTCTGCACAGGGAAGGAAACAATCAGCAAAACGAAAAGGCAACCCACGGAATGGGAGAAGATATTTGCAAACAACATATTAGATAAAAAGTTAGTATCCAAAATCTATAAAGAACTTATCAAACTCAACACCTAAAATGTAATCCAGTGAAGAAATGGGCAAAAGACAAGAATAGACACTTCTACAAAGAAGACATCCAGATGGCCAACTGACACATGAAAAAAATGCTTAACATCACTCATCATCAGGGAAATACAAATCAAAACCACAATGAGATACCACCTCACACCGGTCAGAATGGCTAACATTAACAACTCAGGCAACAACAGATGTTGGCAAGGATGTGAAGAAAGAGGATCTCTTTTGCACTGTTGGTGGGAATGCAAACTGGTGTGGCCACTCTGGAAAAAAGGACAGAGGGGAACCTGGGAGACTCAGTCGGTTAAGTGTCCAACTTCAGCTCAGGTCATGATCTCATGGTTCATGGGTTCGAGCCCCACATCGGGTTCTGTGCTAATAGGAGCCTGAAGCCTGCCACAGATTCTGTGCCTCCCTCTCTCTCTGTCCCTTCCTTGCTCAAGCTGTCTCTTTCTCTCAATAATAAACATTAAAAACAATTTAAAACAAGAAAACAGGATAGAGTTTCCTCAGAAAATTAAAAATAGAACTACCCTATAACCCAGCAATTGCTGAGATACAGGTATGCTGTTCCGAAGGGGCACATGCACCCCAGTGTTTATAGCAGCACTACTGACAATAGCCAAAGTGTGGAAAGAGCCCAAATGTTCATTGCCAGATGAATGGATAAAGATGTTGTGTATATATGTGTGTGTATATATATATATATACAATGTACACAATATATGTGTGTGTGTATGCACACACACACAATGGAGTATTACTTGGCAATCAAAAAGAATGAAATCTTGCCATTTGCAACTACATGGATGGAACTAGAAGTTATTATGCTAAGTGAAATTAGTCAGGAAAAGACAAATATCATATGACTTCACGCATATGAGGACTTTAATATAAAAAACTGATGGACATAAGGGAAGGGAAGCAAAAATAAAAACAGGGAGGGGGACAAAACATCTCTTAAATATAGAGAACAAACGAGGTTTGCTGGAGGGGTTGTGGGAGGGGCAGAATGGGCTATGGGGAAGGGGCATTAACAAATCTACTCATTAAATCATGTTGTACCATATGCTAACTTAGATGTAAATTATAAACAAACACATAAATAAGAACCCTATCCTACATTAAGTTGTATTATGAAACCCACTCCTTCATCAAGCTTGTCCTGATTACTCCAGTGGTAAATAAATTCTCCTTCCTACTACATTGCATTGGTTTCCTATGGGCTGAGACTCTGTTTTCAAGATATATGCATTTATGCCTTTAATGCTCTGCACATTGTCTTAGAAATAATAAGTACTGAAACAATGAATCCAAAAGGGAGGGAGGCTTTGGAGGAGAAAATCCTGTTGGCAAATCCAGAAATTCCTTTTCCTCTCTGTCTCTCAGACCTCCTACTTCTGCCCTTGCCCGAGATCATATAAAATATTCAGCAGTTATTCAGAGGGAGTTTCTTCAGACAAAACTATTAAGATGTTACTCTTTAAAACTCCTTTGCAGAGATACCAATGGAACTTTTCCAGTCCTATAAACATGTAGGGTTGTGTGCACACTACTTCTTTAAAGAGAAGTTATTATCTGGTTTTCCCAGATACCTAATGTGAGAACATCAGGTATTTTAAAACAATAGAGCCAGATTCTAAAATAAAGTATTTTTTTTCATTATCAAGATTCCAAACATAATCTGACTGCCTTCACATTTATAATTAGATATGGATAATCTCATTCCCTGTAGAAAGAAAATCAAGAGCATAGTGTCCTACTGAATGTTACATAGGTTATCAGTATCTGAGTTAAAACAAGAAATTCTCACACTATGGACAGGCTTCAACCATCTCACCGGGAAGCCTCACAGAGCACCATCTGGGCCTTATTATCTGCATACTGTCAAGGGCACAGAGTGCCTAGCAGGTTGTGAGCATGCAGCAAATGAGCCACCCCCAACTAAAAGAATACGATGCCAGGCCACTATGTGGTCACCAGTAATATCTGACCCTTCCCCCTCCTTTCCTCATTCCATGAAGTCTAAATACAAACAAACAAAAACAAGCACATAAATAAGTCTAGTATATCCTAGACACTTCATTGGTCCCCTTCTGACATTCTGACAGTGCCTCTATAAAGCTTCATGGACTTCATGGAATAGTCTTGAAATTTTTCATCATGATTCATTGAACAATAAATGCAAAACCCTTATGAGCAAGGCAATGTGCTAGTTCAGATATAACCAAGATATAGAGCCAATCCTCATGGAGTGTGCAATGCAGTCAGTAAGGTAGTTACTGTGCAAACAATTGTGATACTCCTAAATTCATATGCAGAAGCCTGTGATAATTTGATATAATAAGAAGTACATATTTTAGTGTATTTTCCCCTAGCTTCTGGCTTGTGTGATTTCCTCAATTCCCTAAGAGCATCTTTTGCTCTATTCTTTGAGCTTTGACTCTGGTTCCTAACACAGAGTTGCTAAATCTCTTGGAATTTCCTGGGTGACAGAAGTGTCTTTTGTTCTAGTGAAGCAGCTCTTGGCGAGCTCCTGGATAGCTCCAGGATGTGGGCTGCCCACCACAACATAGACCATGATTAGAAGATTGGAATTTTCAGCCTCACCTTTTATCCTCTGGGGAGGAGAGAAAGGTTGGAGATTGAGTTAATAATCAACCATGCCTACATAATGAAGGTGGCATAACAATTCCTAAGCTGTGAGGTTTGGAGCGTTTCTGGGTTGGTGACCACATCTATGTACAGGGAAGGTGGCACTCCCTGACTCACTGGGACTGAAGATCCTGTACTCAGGGGTTCTTCATCTGTATCCTTAATCAATGATAAAGGATGATATCATCCTATGTCCTTAATCATTTCCCTGCATTTTATGAGCCATTTTAATAAGTTATTGGACTCAAGGAGGGGGCTGTGGGAAACCCAGTTTATAGTCAGTTAGTCAGAATTATAGGTGACCATCAGAGACCTGTGATGGGCGTACGCAGTAAGGACATTCCTGTGGGACTGAGCCCTTCATGTGTGGGTTCTGACAAGCAACGCCAAGTAGATAGTGTCAGAATTGGATTGAATTGTAGGACATTCAACTGGTGTAGGATAAATAGTGAGTGTGGAAAAAAAAAACACCTCATACATTTGGTGGACAGAGTGTTGTGAGTAGAGTAGGGAGCTGAGGAGAAAAACTGAGTCTTTTTTCTTTCAGAGTCCTAATCCCCAAAATGACTATATTTGGAGGCAGGGTTTTTAGGAGGTGAGATTAAATGAGGTCGTAAGGGTGGGACACTCGGCCAATAAGACTACTGGCCTTTGAAGAAGAGGAAGAGAGTGATCTCCTTCTCTCCCTCCACGTGCACACACCAAGAAAAGGCGATATGAGCTCACAATGAGAAGGTGGCCACCTACAAGTCAAGCAAAGGGGTTTCAGATGAAACTTACCTTGCCAGCACCTTGATATTAGACCTCCCAGACTCCAAACCTGTGAGAAATAAATTCCTGTTGATGAAGCCGCCCCACATATGGTGTTTGGTCAGGGCAGCCTGAGTCAACTAAGACAGTACTGGAGCACATTAGGCTCTGCACTGAGTTTGCAGATATTCAAATACAGGTTCTACCATATATTAGTTGTGTGGCTTGGGATTTCTTAGCCTTAGCCTTAAGAAGTCACAGGTTCTTCTTATGAATGGAGCTTACATGAATACTTCCCTCAAAAAACTACCTTGAATTTTAAAAGAGAATACCCATATAAAGTACTTCAGGCCATGCCACAAATTCTCCAAAGACACACGTGGCAGCATGGTATTTTAGCAAGTCTAGGTAATTGTGTCAAGGGAGTGGTAGAAAAAAGAAAGGCTGTAGGATTTTGGTGGAGAAAAAGGTTCCCTGTGGTTGGAAGAGTTAAGGAATGACTGAGACATATTTAACGGTCCCTTAGCTGGAGTACACTTTACACAAGTTTCTTACTGACTATACCAACTTCCCTTTCCTTAGAGCATTTACTTTAGAAAACCCTTAATTATGAATTCTTTGTCTGCTTCTCTTGGAATATAGATCAATCTCCTTAAAAGCCTCTTGCCAGATTTATGACTTAGGGAATGTCTTTCTCAAGGATGTGGGAGCCATTCCAATGAAATGTAATTATCAGAAAGGATAGCATCCTTATCTCCCCAGGCTTTGTGAGAGGGCAGGAGCCTATCTTAGGTGAGCCTCCTGTTCCAAGTTATAGAACTAAAACTATCCCCTGCTATGAGGAAACAAGAAAGCTTACTTTCCCTTTTACTCAAAGGACAATTAGCAGACACAGGCGGCCTATGGACCCCACTTCAGATATTAACAACTCTGCACCTCTTTGTTTTAGTAGAGTTGAATTTAATTTCCCATATGCAATAATCTCCAATAAAGTCTTCATACCTATTAAGCTTTGGTACATTTTTTTACTTTGACAGGGAACATTCACAGATAATATATAACTTGAGATACACCATAAAGTGTAGCTGGATGTTGGTTTGGCAGTATATATAGCCTAGAATTAAATGCCGCACATATTTTATTAGTTAGCAGTAACTAGTTATGAGATGTCTCAATGCCTTACTAAGAAATATCACTGAGAAATTTTATTAAGTATTTCAAAGGTTATGTAGAGAGCACCAACTAAGTATCATTTGAGGTTTTAAATTTCAAAACCCTGCACTAATATAGAAACTCTATAGCACTGAGGTCTTGTATATGTTTCTGGGAAATTGATCACACAGTTAATTCTTTGCACAGGGGATGATGGGGAGGGAAAGAGAGGAATTCCTGGCTTATAATTAAAAAAAACTACCTACAGTGGGGCTGTTTCCGAAAGAACTCTTTGGGGTGTAACATATGGACCAATGTGTAAAGCATACCTTTTCTACCATACAAATGTAAAGTTACATAAATCTAACATCCAAATGACTCTTATGCAGCTATTAAAATCTCTTTTCAAAGAAACCAACATGCCTGGATGGAATCTTGAGCTCAAACTCTGGTTATGTTATTATACTATTACTCTTGATGTATTCTGAAGAATTTAACATGGTTTTAGTCAAGCAGAATGAGTTACAAATGGAATCCAAAGGGTTATCCAAAATGACTGAATTAACTTGCTTGTTACTAGTGAAGTGTTTTTATTTATTTATTTTCTAACCATATCCATCTTAATTATAATTCAGAATTTATCAGCACAAATTTGTAGAGTTTAATTTTCTTAGCCAGGTTGAGTTACCTTTTACAGCATAAAGTACAGTCACTTAGGCACCCAGGAAATACAGGATATAGAAATCTTTTATCTCAATGAGGATGAAAAGAAGGAACAAATATCATTTTTTTTCAATTCTTCTATTGTCAGAGGTTAATCGCTTGCTCCTCCATATACCTAACTGTGTACTTAGAAAATATCAATGTGCAAAGGAAAAGCAATGCAATTTGTCTCATCCAAATGCATCATATGAAATGACCAAGTGCTATTAAGTGCTAGAAATGTGTCTCAAAAGACTCTTCATGTCGGTATTTTAGAGTTGCTTGGAAGTTCAACCCTTTTAGTGAGAAGTATTGAAAGATAAATCTAGTTTCCAGCCCTAATTCACCACTTACAGATAGAGCATTCTTACTGGAGAGCATGTCTCCTGGTCTTGCTAGTTCCTAAAGAATGTCTCTGGCCTTTCTTACTAATGTACTAACGCTAATAAAATGAAAGGCACAGTTGCCCCCTCCTTAATTCTAAAAAGAGTGAATATATCATTCTTTGTAACAGCTAGAATTTGTTTAAAAGAATTCAGTATGGGGCCTCAGAAAGATAATATCTTCCATTCAATTTGAAAATTCTTTTTGGAGAATAATAAAACTGATAGATATGCTATTTCACTCTGACTAGTCAGCCATTCTTATTAGGAAGAGTATGATTTCTAAATATGCTTAAAGTCTGATAATATGTGCCAAAGAAGAAAGGCACCTTTGTTCATTTGTAATGAATATTCTCTTGTCCATTCTCTACATAACTCACAACAATTGAGATTTTTTTTTTGGCTCTCCTGGACGATGGGAAATTTGACCTGAAACATTCTCTATTGTGATACTACTAGAATTAATTAAGTGGCACTACTTAAGATTGATTGGAGACAAGAAGACCAGTTGGGAGACTGTGATGGTAGGAAGAATGGAAAGGAAATTCAATTTTAGAGATTTCACAGAGGAAGTATGCTTAGGTCATTGAGGTTGAATTTGAAGACTTCAGTAATGTACATTAAGCTCCAATTTGGGAGCACAAGTCTATTTCAAGTTCTGAGTATTCTATGGGCTGAATTCTGTCCACTCAAAGTTCATATGTTAAAACTCTAACTGCCTTTTTGTGGACTATATTTGGAGATAGGGCCTTTAAGAAATAATTACAGTTAAATATCAGAAAGGTAGGCAGGGCCCTGAGCTAATAGGATTAATGATTTCATAAAAAGAAGACAGAGAAATCTCTCTCCCCCCAGATACCTGCACCTAAGGACAAGGGAAGATGGTAAGAAGGCCGTTATCTATAAGCTGGGAGGAAATCAGAACCAGAAACCAAAAAAGCAAATCATCCAGCAGCTCAATCTTGGACTTCTCAACCTGTAAACCACAAGGTAATAAATATCTGTTGTTTAAGCCACTCAGTCTGTGGTGTTTTGTTATAGCAGCTAGAGCAGACTAATGCAGAGTAGAAATCACAAATTTCAGAGAAATCTTGTCACAATCATTTTTCCAGAAATGCTGAGTTCTTCCAAAATTGAAATATTTTTGCTTTAATGTAAGAGCATTTGTTACTATAGCAGTGCCTAACTTTAATAGACATAACTTTAAAGTGACTTCATTAAAGGGGTGATGGATGTTAGGCGCGCACTTGATGACCCCTGGGTGTTATATGTAAGTGCTGAATCACTGAATTCTAGTCCCGAAACTAATATTACACCATATGTTAACTAACTTGAACTTAAATAAAAACTTTAAATGAGAAAAAATTAAAGTAAATTTCTCTCTGGCTTACATGGATCAGGTTCAGAAGATCTCTGAAATATTCAAATTGCCTGTAAACTGTTCTTTGTACATATAGTTTCTTGGACAGATGGTTTGTGTTTTACTGCATACTAACAGGATTACAGACCCAAAATTTAATTCAGGGTGGCATAGACACTGTGTACAGCTATCAGGAAGGTTCTATGATGTCATGTTTGAGGCATTCAAGTCAGAAATAAGTGATTCAGAGAAAATGTCATCTAAATTGAACATTTTAAATGAATATTTCTTAGAACAAGCCTGTCAAAGAAGGCCTTTCAGGTGGTTGTTTTTTCATGAAGTCACTAGTTTCCTTTTCTAATATTATTTTCTATAGCATTTGCCATTATGTCATAGATGATATAGTTTGCTTATGCATTTTTTCATATTTTTCTCTATTCACTGATATTTAAGCACCATAATGGCAGAGTTTTTAATCTAGGTGTTCTCTCCCATTTCTACACTGCTGAGAACAGTACCTTTCCCTCTAGTAGGTGTTTCACAAATATCTACTTAGTGAATGAATGATAAAATGTCAATATTTGAATATGTTTTTGTGTATTGCTCATAACACTGTAGATGTGTGCCTTAACTATTTTTATCACATTATCTTTTCTATCTAAAAATGTATTTTCTGTGTGGATTTATCTGAATATTACTACTCTAAAGTCCACTTCAACAATTTACTGAAGTCTAATAAATGAGTAGATTTTAGCAGAGGTGACTGGCTTGTATTAGAGTGTAAGTCAAAACTAGAATTCATTACTTTAAATTGCAAATAAAAGCTTGGTTCCATTTGTCTTAAATAGAGTTGAAGTCATATGCCTTTCTTATATGTCGTTCTTCCATTTCATCACACAAAAATGAGGATATGTGATTCTTAATGAGAACATTTTATTGACTTCACATCTCAGGAAGAAATAAAAGCCAATGTAACTTGGTTATCTGCAATAAGAGATGCTACACATGGGGAAGTTAAATCAAAAGTTTGGATGATTTCCAAAACGCATCTTTTAGTTTGTGAAATTTTCCGTGGTATCTGCATTTGAATATCAGTGTTTCTGTGTTCTAGAAGTTCAAACCATTTGAATCAAGATATCATCTTGCCCTGGTCAGCTTTGGCGGCTGTAACAAAGTCCCACAGACTGGGCAGTTTATAAACAACAGAACTTTATTTCTCAACGTTCTGGAGGTTAGAAGGCCAAGATTAGAGTGCCAACATGGCTGAGTTCTGCTGAGGGCCCTCTTCCAGGATGCAGACTGCTGTCTACTTGGAGTATCCTCACATGGTGAAGAGAGGAAACAAGCTGTCCTGTGACTCTTGTACGGGCACGGATCCCACTCATGGGTGCTCCACCTCATGACCTCATCTAATCCTAAGTGATTCTTAAAGGTTCCACTTCCTAAGACCATCACTTTGGGAATAGGGTTTCAACATATGCATTTTGGGAAAACATAAACATTCAGTCCATAACATATATTTCATAATTCTAACTACCTGCATTTCCCTTCCCACATAAAATAGATTTCACTCCCTCTATCCACTTCATGAAGAGTAGTGGTCTTTTTTGTTCCTTAAGGTGTTTCTGTATTGAGAATTAAAAAATCCAACTCTTGACTTCTGCCAGATGTTTAAGCAGATTTTATAGGAATGTCAAGGTGAATTAAAAGCAAAATTCTGGAAGTAAATTATAATCCAAATAATATTCTCAGAGGGGAAAACAATGACCTTCCTTTAAGTTTTGTAATCTTTTTCATCTATGGCTTAATAAGATAACTTAGTAAAAAAGGAAAAGTATGAAAGCTGCAAGTAATATTCTGGGAAAAAGTAACCTAAAATATAAAATAGAAGAAAATGTGAAGGTGGGGGTTCATGTGTAAAGGAGGCAAAGAGACAGTGACTATGATAAGCTTAAGCTTACTTAATCAAGAACATGGAAGATATAAATATACTTTATCTCAAAATAGATTCATGTACTTTAGTAGTAGAGTGCTCTTTGAATAATGTGATCTTTGCCCATCGAAGTCTGCTGATGAATACCTCTAGGAAAGCTAACTACAGGATTTAAACAGCAGCTGCTGTTAGCTGAACAAATGAGCTGTTCTGATACTGCATGAGCTCAGGAAGGTATGGATAACACAACCTTTATTTAGAGGACTATCTTCAGAGTAGAGTGGGTAGAATAGAAATAACCAGTATTCAAATTGTTAACCCAATTCTTCAGATTTTAACAAAGCTGTATGCACATTTGCTTGTGATTTTTTAGCTATAAAAAATCATGTGACAGGATGACTAGTAGGCGTGGTGGCTACTGCATAAATATTAACACAGGTCAAAGTCTGTAAGTTGTGACCAATTACAAATGGCCCCAGTTCTTGTAGATTCACTCCCTAAATCTGGACTGACTTTGTGCCTTGCTTTGGCAATGCAGCAGAAGGAATGTTATACAAACTCTGAGTCTGGGCCTTAAGAGGCTTTGCACAATCCCACTCTCACAGAATTCGGTGTCAGGCTGGCTTTCTGGAGAATGAGACACATGTGGAACATA
>NC_043703.1:96157074-96247307 GCF_006229205.1 Suricata suricatta
TCCAGACCATTCTCTCGAGAGCAAAGAAATGGTCTAAAGAAACGTGAAGCTCTTACTCTGGATATTCTCTTTATTCTGGCATTAGGACATCTGCTCTGTGTCTTCCATCTCTAAAGTCTACTATGTATATACTTTAGCCAGCCTTAACCTATGTAGGGTCTCCTTGTCATATTCTAGAATAGCCAGTGCATTCTGGCGCTCAAGAACTGAAAGGAGATCCCAAGGTGGAGGAAAGAGAAAGGGAGGTTTTATAGAACTGAAAGTGTATTAAAGGCGAGAATTAGAAGTGAGAATTTAAAGTGATGATATCATAAAGGCAAAGAAAGCAATGTGAGGGAAAAAAAGAATAAAAATGTTGAGGAACTCCTAGGAATATGAAACTCTGAAAGATAAGTTCAAACGTGAAACAAAATAATATGCCCCAACTTTTGGCAATTGATAAAATGGAAAGGAATCCATTTGATCTTGATCCTGGAAAATTCCCCCTTGAACAGTCCAGGTCATACAAAATTGGACTCACAAGAAAAGAAATGTCATTTTAACACATAACTGAGATTGGCATCTAATGATATGTATGTAGTAATGTAATCTAAATGTTTTTTATTGCTTTTCCACTTGAGACTCCTCATAGATAAAGTATGGAAGATTGGTTGTGGTTGCCAAAAGAATGTTAAGGTTAAGATGCCTGGAAATACTATCAAATGACGAGATGTGTGAAATAAAGGGATGCTAGCGGAACATGATGTCTTCATCTTACAAAATGGACACTCAAAAATATTGTCATAAATAAAATGAGATACAGAGATGTATATACACACGACTCAAAGCAAAACAAATAACCAAAGTGTGTGTGTCTGTGTACATATGTGTGTGTCTGTGTTTATATAAATATAAATCTATATACCAATCTACCTACCTATTTCAGAGAAGAAGAAAAGGAAAAGGAAGGGATTAAAACCAGGAGCCAAACTTCAATTTTCATACTTAAAATTGTACAAATATTGTATAAGAGGGATAAATAAACAAATGGAAAAAGGAAATATATTATTTAGAGATGTGAAACTAATTACGGTAAGAATTATGAAAAGATATCATCCCTGAGGAATGAGACTGGGGGTGGAGAGGGGACGGATGGGGGAGTGTTGCTTTTTATACATACCATCTTTAAATCATATTGATTTGTTTTCATGTGCTTGTGTTACCTTAATAAAAATAAATTACCAATGATCCCCACTTGTTTTCCATACATACAACAAAGCATAAAAGTGAATTTTGCCAGCATCCTACTATTAGCCTCCAAAATAAAGAGCAGGTTATAATTAATGCTATTATTTGTAATTTGAGGTACCACCCATTTAAATATATTGTAGTTTCAAATAACCCACACAGCAGGAATAAATTCCTTTGACATTTCCTAGGCTTTGTCAGTCATCAGGAATTCACTCCACTCCCCAAACTTCATGTAAGTCTTTGTGTCCAATTAGTGTTATGCCAGCATGCTCTAATTTCTTCCTTTACTTATCTAGTTCTTTGTACTTGGTTCTCGTTTTAAATTGCCTATGAAAATGTCACAGTTTTACAACTTCAAACTAGGCAATGACTATCTTTTCAATACACTATATGGATGGTCCTCGACTTATGATTTTTTGACCTTATGATGTTGCAAAAGCGATATGCATTCAGTACTTGGAATTTTGGTCTTTTCCTAGAGTAGTGATATGTGGTAGTATACTGTCTCATGAGGCTGGGGCAAGGAGCCACAGCTCCCCATCAGCCATGTGATCAGGAGGGTTAACAGCCCATACATTCTGTACCCATACAACCATTCTGCTTTACACTTCCAGTACAGTATTCAACAAATGACATGCAAAATTAATACTTTACTATAAGGTAGGCTTTGTGCTAGATGAGTCTGACCAACCCTAGGCTAATGTAAGTTTCTGAGCACATTGCAGTAGGCTAGACTAAGCTACCATGTTTGGTAGGTTAGGTGTCTTAAATGCCTTTTGGATTAAGGATATTTTCAACTTATGATGGGTTTGTCAGGGCTTCACAGTCCTACCTGGTTTCCAGCATAGTTAAGTATCAAACCCATGCCAAGCCTTCCTTCAAATATTGTCAAGGGTCTCTGATGCAAACTGGGTCTGTAATGGGTCTCATCAGACTTCCTAATTGTTCTCCAAATATTTTCACCTGTTTATTACTCGCCAAAGTTGGCTAGAGATATCAGAAGTCAGCAGACTACTTGGAGATGTGAATTCCTGGCTCTTGAAAATGGTGCCACTACTTGCACAATACTGAGATGTTAGCAACGTGACTGTAGCTCAACACAGGCAACAGTGGGAGAGGTCAGCCTTCTGTGCAACAATAAGAGGTACAGACATTGAAAACAATAAATCTGACTAAAAGTCAGCCTGCTGTTGTCATTACAATGCAACTCTAAACTACACGAATAATGAATATTCCTCCAAAGAAGAGACCACTAGCAATGTCCCTCTTTTACCTAGGTAAAACATAATATTCTAGAAATGATACTCCAATAATCCCTGGAAAGTGGTTTTACACCTACTAATCTGCAGCCTGATAGACAAAATTGTACTGTTTTACATAGCTTGTTCCTTTCCATCCGAGGAACTACAGGAGCTTCTTTTCTGGACTTATGTGAGTGTCAACAGTACAAACTGAAACAAGAATTGTGCCTCCTATAAATCACATCTATGTCTTTCTCTTAAATAAGTATGCATAAAATTGAAATAAAAACAACCAACCTTTAAATTTTTTAAAGATTTATTTATTTTTGAGAGACAGAGAGAGACAGAGTGGAGAGGGGAAGGGGCAGAGAGGGAGGGAGGCACAGAATTTGAAGCAGGCTCCAGGCTCTGGGCCCAACACATGGCTTGAACTCACACACCATGGGATCATGACCTGAGCCAAAGTCAGACACCCAACGGACTGAGCTACCCAGGTGCCCCCAAACCTGACAAAAGAGACACCATCTTAAAAGACTGTCTCATTGCATATGAAGGTAACAATTTCTTTTATTACCTTCTTATGTGTCCTATCTTTATTGTCTACAACTCCTGATCAGTCCAGGAAAATTCAAGACTAGGCAACACAGTATTTATCTCAGTATTGGAATATGAACTCTGTGTTGTTCATTAATTTCTTTATTCAAAAACTGCTTACTAAGTGCCCATTTTGCACCCAGCAGTGAGTGAGGGGCTAAGTATACACAGATTTATAAACCACAGATTTTGCCCTGAAGGTACTTGTCCTAAAGCTAACTAAAGTAAAGGTTATAGGCTCTGATAGGTAGATTACCTATCTATTTACTTGAATACCTACCAGTCTCTCTCTCCAAAGTACTATCTAAACATGAAATGCATTCTGCTTAGTGTTTTTTGGAAAAGCTTCAAGTGAAATGGAAGGTCTGAAATCACGTACCATTTACATTAGCAGAGCTTCAGAAGTTTACAAATTTAGAGTCAATTCTAATAAAAGCACAGGTATAGCTGTAGCACACAGGAAAGAAAAAGTTAATAGGAACAGTACTGTTGGGGGAGGGGCAATGTATACAAAGGCTGAAATTGGGAAGTTGCATTTTGTGTTTACGAAAGTTGAATTTTGCATTGGTTTGTGATTGTTAGCATGCCAATGGCAAATTTAAGACTAGGTGCTTTATACATGTTTCCCCCCTTTTCTGAATAAAGTTTCCAAATAATATACAATGTAAAGCTATAGTGACAAGAGCCTATAAGACAATGAGCAATTAAATAAAACATGGACAACGTTAGTCATCAATGTAATTAAACCCAAATCTGAAATGACAACGAAAACTCTTAGTTCGGAGAGTGGGAAACCAACAGTTTACAACAGAACAGGTGGGTTATCTAGCTTGTTTTCCATCATGTTATGACGGGTTGTCATGTTGACTCTGTCTAGAATTATTACTGATGGCCAGTTAATGCTGCACATGGAAAAGTTGAATTCAGGAATGCCACCACAAAGTTTGAAAGAACTTGATGAGTCCTTTTCATTTCTGAAATACAGACATTAGAACCAGAGAACTTCCCTTTAATGGAATATAGACATTTTAAATTTTTTCTAAAAGAAATTGATAGTTCTTTTGGATCCATGAGCACGAGTACCTACACTACTCTGTAGCAGTGCACACAAGCTTTTGATACATATTCAGGGATACCTGCTGTAGAAATAAACTTGGAGGCATAGAAAATATGAAAATAAATTCCCCTCCAGTGTTCCAGGGCCAAACTTTTACTGCTGAATTCTAAAAGCTGGAGCTGTATTTAGCGCAGATCTCATAATAGCTAGGATCACATGGTCGAGCAGACAGACTCGTCATGTGGTCAGCCTGCCTGGCTGGGAGGCTTAGTAGTAGAAAATATTTGTTACCCAGATAGTGTTGGCCAAATTCAGGCTCACTTCTCTTGCTTGAAATTGAGGTCTTCACATGTGAATCTGCAGTGCCTAAAATAGGGTCTAGCCTTTGGAAGGAAGAAAGGAAAAGAAAGAGCAGGTGGGAGGGGAGGGGAAAGAGCGGTGCTGGCTGAGCAGGGACAAGGGTATTAAGCAAGGAAATATGTGCCAGAAGTTACACTAAGACCTGGCTTATACAAGTGTAAGGTTGCTACTTCCCAAGACTCCGTCTAGATCAACATGATTTTAAAGTTTTATTATTATTAGCCTGTATTATTCCAACACCGAAACTTAGACATGTGATGGACATTACTGGGGCTTCCTCAACCCAATATTTTTTTATTTCATGTAAAAGCAAAGATGATTCAGCTTATGTCTCTTAGGGGAGTCTCCAGATCCTGCTTGACTGGGAAATCCTAAAAGAGGACAAAGTGGGCCGGGCTATCATCTACCTTATCAAATCTACAGACTGGATGATAATATCTATTTTAGAAGAGGAATGTGAGTAATTCCCAAATGAGGGTAGTGTCTAGCGCATTGCCAACACTCAGGGCATGTGAAATAATACAAGCGTGTTGCTTCAACATGCTTGTTATTAAAAAGGAACTAAAATAACTTCCTTCCTTTTAATTTGTTTCTGAGTTTCACTTGTGTTGCTGATGTTGTTAATAATAGACTATGCATCTATGATGCACAAAAGCTTTGCTGGTGTTGACTTAGGGTACTTTATAATACGTGCATGGATTCACTGATAATCTACATGTCTGAGACGTGGTTCTGGTTGTAAAACTTAAATCACTAGGTACCTCACCTTCACTTTTAAGAATATCATACTTTAAAAAGTGCACTTTAGGGGTGCCTGGGTGGCTTTATCAATTAATATAATAAACAATATTATATAATAATTTTTCAGCTCAGCTCATGACCTCAGTTTGTGAGTGTGAGCCCCACATCAGGCTCTGTGCTGACAGTGCAGAGCCTGCTTGTGATTCTCTCTCTCCTTCTCTCTCTCTGCCCCTCCCCTTCTTGCTCTTTCTCCCTCCCTCTCTCTCTCTCTCCCCCTCTCTCTCGAAAAAAACCTGAAAATATATATAAAAAGTGCATTTTATATGTAAGGTACACAAAAGATATTTGCTAATTTGTAATTTTAAGTAAAAGCATTGTGGACTTATAGGAAATATATGTACATACCACGGACAAGAAATACATAAGCAGACACTGCCTCATTTTATTTTGTTTAATTATCATTTAGAATGCCTACTGGAGAAACTATTGGTTAGTATCTGTCTTCTAGAGCTCTTCTATAAAGAGAACAGCGGTGATGAGAATACAGTAAAATCTGTTTAGTAGATGCTGTATAGAGACTGATAAATTAGCTAACCCTTCTCGTGAGGTTCCAGCCTAATGATGCTAATATGTTTTTTACTGTTGGGTAAACTTTCAGGGATGCCAACAGACAAGAAAATCTAATATTGGTTCTAGAAATCATCATAGGGATTAAGTTTAATCTTGACATTAGTTTACTGAAGAAAGCACCTGTTTTATGCATACCACGAAAAAAAAAGCAATCACCATGAACACACATACACATACATATACACACAATTATCTTTTTTTATGTTAGATGATTTATACTCTCCTTCCCCTCAATGAAAATTATTACTACATACAAAAGGAATAAATAGACAGGTAGAATACAACATACCTATGTATATGAAAATCAGTTCACATAATAAAATGGCACAAATTCTTTGCAATACTGATTAAAACTAGGACAAGAAAATAAGGCTATATTCTTGATACTTTGACATTAAGTAATTATTTAATAAAAATATATTCCTGTGTCCTACCACAGAGACTAACAATATTAGAGAAGGTGACAATATCACCAGCCCTTTTAGAGAAAATGCCCACTAAAATTACTGCGACATCTGAAATCTTAGATACAAAGTCTTGTCATTCTATTTCTCCAGTGCTAATAAAGATTATTTCAAAAGAGATTATATCAAAAATCCCACACAACTTAGTTGAGTCTAATTCACAGCTGGAAGTGCTTGATGTATTTCATATCCCAGTTGAAAAAGGAATATATCATGAATTTTTAAGCTCCTTAATCAAAATATGTTATCAAGGACCACTACAGAAATCGTATTTGCAAGATTCAGTATCCTACTCTGAATTAGTTTCTGGTTGGGAATGGCATAAAAAGTTTCTGGACTGATCTGTCAACAGTAGTTCGAGGTCACTGTTAGCTGTTGTTGGTGCTGGGGTTGTTGAGAAAAGCAGTGCAGGGGATGGAGACTGGAGGATATAGGTTTTCTCTCCCTAGCTGCCAGTGACACCCCCCACCCCTCCCATCCTGCACACACGCTCTAGGGGGTGGTGCTGCCTCCCTACAGAGAACACCTCACTCGAGAGACTTCTGCTCTATACATGCCACACAGGTGATACTTTTATTTAGAAACATCAATTCAAAGCTATTTCTTCTTTTTTTTTTTTAATCAGAGCTATTTCTTCAAGGGCAGAGAAAAATACCTTCATAGGTCAGAAAGATGCTTCAACTTCTACTTTGCACCTGAAGAATGCTTTCCACATAAAACTTCCATGCGTGTAATGGTCACATATGTGAGACACTCTATTTCTTTATATTTTAGGATGAACCACTGAAATTTCCATTTTTTTGATAATAAAAATTGTCAGGTAGCAGTCATTTTATATAGTTCATATAGTACATTGACTTATTTAATCCTCATAATAAGTTTGTGAAGCCATGATCCTCATTTTGTAGGTGGGGAACTGATATTAAGAGGCTAAATAACTTGCCTAGGGTCCCACAGCCAGCATGGAGCCAAAGTCAGTCTAGGATTTAGGTAGGCGGTCAGGCTTCCAGAATTGATGTCCTGGACAACTATGCAATACTGCCCCCTACAGCCAACACTGGTGTTGCCTCTTCAGATGCAGAATCAGACTGGGAGACACTGGGCAGAGTACAAAGGAGACAGTTTAAAACACAAGAAAGGAGAGGGCTTTTGACTCCCAGTGATAGGGGAGCTGATAATACTGAGTCCATCTTTAGCCCTCTGTCTTGGTCACATCTGCTTACTCATTCCTCTGGGGCTACATGATCCAGGACACCTTGGAAATTAATTTGCATACCTTACAAATGCCTGCCAAGGCCAGAATGGGGGAATGGGAGGAGGCTAGCTCTGACCCTCCATAAATGTGTTAAAAATAACATGATCTCTCCCCTTCCTGATGCACAGGTCCTGCCACAAGATCTAATTAGATGTTAGGTGTCAATTAGGTCCATGCAAGTCCCTTGAGGTACATGCAAACCCTCTGATCTCACTACAAGGCCTTCTGCATGTCCTCACACTACATAATTTGTAGACTAAGGTCCAGACTTTGTGGAGAACAGTTGTGGACCCTCCACCGGATCCTCCCTTAATGGTGAGTTACCCTGAAAATGACTCTGTGTAAACTGTATGGAGTGGCTGGCTTTGTTTTTCAGTCTCAAAATGTCAAAATGCCTTCTCAGTTTGGGAGATACTTTACTGTCACTCTCCCACGTTCTAAGAAAACACAGAGGTGTGAAATGGCATGACCTCTAAGAGGTCACTGCGAGTACTTAATCAGAAGGGGAGGTGAGGGAAGGGTAGGGAGGAGCGTGGAGATAAACCCTCTAGAGAGGCAGACAGGAGGTTGCTGTGAAGGCTGGATGCCGATGACCATCCCAAGGAAGCTGCCTTTTATCCTAAATATCTTCTTGTATTTAAGAAGGGAATGTCATGACTGTATTTCAATTCTCAAAAGAGCAAATGGACCCTTGTGTGGAGATGATATTGAGCTTGTTAGGAATATGAGAAAGAGAGACACCTGGGCAGCTCAGTCAGTTAATTGTTCAACCCTTGACTTTGGCTCAGGTCATAAACTCCCCTTTTGTGAGACTAAGCCCCTGCATCAGACTCTGTGGAGCCTGCTTAAGATTCTCTCTCTGGCCCCTCCTTCCCCGCTTTCTCTCAAAATAAATAAATAAGCTTTTAAATAAAAGAATGTAAGAATACAAGAAGTAATAAAATTTTAAACACAGGCCATACTTAAAAACAAAAGGACCAGATCACTTTGGTGATCTGAAATACTAAAATACACTGAAAGGAAAGTGGCTGCATAGTCTTGGGTACGTTATGTAGTTTCTCAATTTTCTCATGTGTAGAATAACAATAATAATACTAAGATACCTCTTTTTCATACACATATATATCTTGGAATTTGCTTACACTTCTGATTTAATTAACAAGGCTCTTATAGTCTTGTGTCCATAGGGACCACACATGGCAAATATGAACAATTTTCTCCCATTTGGACTTTCGGTGGTCCCACTCCTGCACAACCTTTGGGCCAGAACCTTCTCCCTTAGACCTGACCAGGCCTCTGGGGGTACATTGGCACCACACTGTGGCACCAAGTGAGGTCGGGTGTGGCATTAAAATGAATTGTGTTTGCTTTATAGGTGGCATGAGCCAGACCTCCTTACTGATGAGTCTGGGGCTGGGTGCACCCAACTGTCTCTCACCCCAGGACACCCCTGCTAGAGGATAACCCCCGAGATATTGAGAAATGGGGTTCCCTTTGGGAAGACTGGTCTTGGCAGCAGTGCTTGGGGCTGATTCTACCATCCTCCTCTGAGCTGCCCGGAAGCTCAGCCCATCCTTTCCCTGCACTCAACTGCCTCCACACACCTGAAGCCACATTGCATCCCCGGAGCTCTCTAAACAAACTTTGTTTAGCTTCCAGGGAGCCCCCCACTGCACCCACCTGCACCAGGTCTTAGCCCTAGCCCAAGGATATCCCTCATTGAAAACAAAAGAAGAAAGAAAGAAAAGATAAATCTTGGGGTCACTTTTGTTCTAGTTTCCTAAGACACCAGCTAGTTGCCACTAGCACTGTATCATAGGGTATGGTACTGCTGGATCTAAAAAGAAGTCTGAATTTTAAATGCCAATGTGCTCTTATAATCAATGCCTCTATCAGCAATAATCTATACATGTCTATTCAAAAAGGATTGCCATTTAATGCCCACGCCCCTCCCTAATATACGCATCCCCTCTCTGTGCTTTTTTCCAATAGCACTTAACATCCCATGTAGGAGATTTGTACTAATGTTTATGTTTATCTTTAACTAAAATATAAGCCTTATGGGGCACCTGGGTGGCTCAGTCAGTTACGCGCCCAACTTTGGCTCAGGTCATGATCTCACAGCTCATGAGTTCAAGCCAAGCACTGGACTCAGCTGACAGCTCAGAGCCTGGAGCCTGCTTCGGATTCTGCATCTCCTCTCCTCTCTCTCTCTCTCTCTCTGTCTCTCTCTCTCTCTCTCTCTCTTTCTGCCCATCCCCCCCAAACAAATAAAAACATTAAAAACTGAAAGATAAATAAAATGCAGGCTTTGTGCAGAAAAGTTAAATTTTGTTTTTCCAGTGACTAGAACATTGCCTGGTATATAGTAAGTGCTCAGCAAACATATGTTAAGTGAATGGATGGATAGATGGATGGATGGATGGACGGACGAATGGATGGACAGATGGGTGGATGGATGGATGGGTAGATGGATGGGCGCGTGGGTAGATGGATAGATGGATTTATTTATATAGAACTAGCTATGTCTGAAGATGTCTCAAAACCAAGGTTGTGTCCACCAATAGATCTTTTTTATTGAGTAAAATCTCCACGTCCTAAAGAAAATGCGCTAAGCAGAAGAATTTTCTTAAGACAAATTCTTGAAAATGTATATACCCTGGCTCTTTTGCTTACTGGCAATGATGAAGAAAAGCACCTACGTAGCAGTTGTTTCTCTGCATTTAAAATTACCATGACTTACACCTCTCTTACTTGGCACCATTCATTTCAGGAGGATATTCCTTTGTATGTATTTTTAAATCTACACCCGAATGTTTTTCTTTCCAACATGCACTAAAATTTGCTGTAAAAATGTATACTAATTTAAGTGAATTCAGCAGAATGACTGGACTAGCAAAAATAAAATTAATTATTCATGTCACCAGTATTTTAAAATGCAGAGTGGTTATCAGAAACACACATAATTATAAGTAATGCAATTATTTTTTTATAATGAAGCCACAGCTGAGGTTAATTAATATTTTTAATAAAAAATAAAATTTTGTTCTTTGAAGTGACAAAATGTATTTTGTTAGTTTTAAATATTTTTCATGAAAATGTGTGTGTACTCTGCTTATATTTTTCAAACAAACAGTATTAATTTTTTATGAGCATCTCCAACGCTGCCAGGAAGCAGCTGCAAAGTCCAACATATTCAAACACTCTTTTCTTGCTTGAACACTAATTGGATTTCTTTTCAGAACATTCCGTAAGAATCAAACGCTGTCAAACCTGTAGGACACGGCATACGTGAAATGTACATGTTTCTGACAACCCATCAATGCTTTTAAATCCGTAACAGTTCCTTTTCTTGGGTGGGTTTGTTATGTCCACTCTGAGAAAAGCCCCGCTGGAACCAGAGAATTGCTCCAATATATTTCACTCATTTTCACCCAGTCCAGCTTACTCTATAATTTCTTACCAGGAGGTGCGAGCTACAGTTCCTCCCGTCGGAAACAGGAATCGCTCAAAGCCTCATTTTCTGTCCTTTCTCAAGGTTTTTAAAATAAGATAAAAAGAAGATGAAAAAGGCTATGGATTCTTAAAATCAGGCAAGGATAGCAGAGTCAGTTGCTCCTCTGAATGTAAAGAACGAAGCTTTGCTATTTATTATTCTTAAGAAGTATGATTATTTTTGCAAAGAGAGATTTCACATGTACTATAAGAGGAAAGTGCAATATAGAGACCAAAATGGAAGGCTTCTGAAACTCAAAAAAGAATACTACTTATAATTATATTGGTATGCCAGGTGTACACAGGAACTATATAGGCCAACCGAGGTGCATGGCCACCCTGTGTAAAAGTCCAGGGTGAAACCTATGCTTTGTTAAATATGATCAGAAGATGTCATCACCAGTATCACTGAAATTTTAGAGCTGAATACAATTCAAGAGAGTTTCAGTTAACCCAATTAGAGAAGTAGTAAAGCCAACGTGTAGCCATGGTAACCAACCTGCCCAAGCTACACAACAAGGTAGGCGGTTGTGTCAAAGGGGAATCCAGGTCGCATGAATCACTGTGTTCTTTCTGTTCTCCTATATCCCCTCGAAGTAAGAGGCATTTCTATGGATCCATATTCACCACAATGTATATACAGCTTGTAAAATAGTCTTGAAGAAAAGAACCAAAAGACTGCAAAATGTGATACAAAGATTAGAACAGAATAAATGTCACGGTTTTGATCCCAAAATGAATAGCACAGGTTCACTTTCTTTTCTTTACAGACTGCATCCAAAGGGAATGAATATTGCCCTTTGCATGCTGGCTTACTTTTCCTCATTTACATAAAACTACATATACGTCTTGAGACATTGCCAGATTATTCAGAAGAGGAAACACTTAGAAGCCAAAAATCTTGCATGACACTCCCGCTCCTAATCCCAAGAAGTTCCCAGCATCCTGAGAAATTTTACTAGCAATTATTTGCAAATATGTGCTTTCTGAAAGTAGTCTTATAAGAAAGTGTCTCTTTTTTAAGATGAGCAGGACTTGCAGAAGCCCTTAGATATTAAATATTCTAAGTAAAACCAATTTTGTGAACTTTATGTAATGCACATAAAAAAGTACTATTATATTATTATATTTACATTTTTTTTAGAAAGCCACTTAATCAAAAGGGTTGGTAAATGTCCTCATTATTTCATGATATGAATCATGCCTTTCTAAAGTAAACATCGGTTTCAAATTTTATCATCACTCAGAGGGAAAACTTTTTAAAAAAAGTGTTTTACTTCTAAGTAGGAAAGTAAACAGGATCCTATTGGATGACATTTTGATGAGTACTATTTTATAAAAATTCTCTGACTCGGAGCACCTGGGTGTCTCAGTCGGTTGAGCGTCCAACTTCAGCTCAGGTCATGATCTCACGGTTTGTGGGTTCAAGCCCCACATCGGGCTCTGTGCTGACAGCTAGCTCAGAGCCTGGAGCCTGCTTCAGATTCTGTATCTCCCTCTCTCTCTGACCCTCCCCTGCTCACGCTGTCTTTCTCTGTCTCTCAAAAGTAAATAAAAAACATTTAAAAAAATTCTATGACTCTGTAAAAGGCAAAAATACATTTCTTCCCTACTACTTGCCCTGCAGCATGGCTGAACAAACCTCATCTCATCTATTTGAAGAGAATCCAATTTAATTTTTCTTGACCAAAAATCTGTTTCCATAGTTCTAAAACATGCAATCACCCCAAGGTACACTGCCAGTGTAGCTTAAGTGGCTCAGTGTTATCACTGAGGAAAATATACTTTGATTGAGAAAACAGTCCAGTATGGCTTTTGAAAAATAAAATAACCCTTCTTGGTCCACAATTTACAAGGTGGTGGATAAAAGCAGGCACATATGGCCACTATGGACAGGATTTACAGGAAGATGCTTCATCCAATTTACAAAAATGGGTCAAAGTCCAGGATTTAGCATTATAAATCACTCTTTTATTATTTAAACTTCTAGAATTTTGAGAATTCTAGTGAAGAGTTTAAATTCTACATATAATAATGATCTCTTCTTAATTGAAAGGCCATTGAAAAATCAATTATGAAATAAAGCAAATGTGCAGCAAATTACTATGTTACTTAACAAAACGTAATTTGCTTTCTTCTTTGTAGTTTTTCCCCCACATGCACACCTTATCACCTGAAATCACACAGATATTATCATAAAAGAAAATTTTAAAGCCTATTGGTCCAACCTGAAACCACTGCTGCACAACTAAATATCTGTAGCATATTAATCAAAATTATTTAATTGCTGTTATTGGTCTGCTAAAATCTAAAGATTTAAAATATCTATTTTTTAATGAACCTAGCAATCTTTTATTTAAGTCAATACCTCCTCAAATGAACCAAATAATCACTAATTGATTAGATCATTTACTTTTATAAACCACTGTTGTCTTTAAACATGTAATAGTTTATAATAAAAGAGAAACATTTCACTGGAAATTAATGGGTAGTTAAGTGTTTTCCTTTTACCTGAATTAATACTATAAAATGCGTAACTTCTTATTTCCTTATTTCTAGGTATTTAGCTTGCAAATGCAATAGCTATTTTGTATGTTTTCTTAAAAAACAGAGTTTCTTAATAAAAATCAGTCACTAATTGATAAAATACATTTTAGAAAAGGCTGGTAAGTCTTTCCTTATTTTGGGATATATCTGGTTTACCTAGGAACTCAGGCAACAGTAATTTCTTTAGTAATGAAATATGAAAAACCTCTGATACTTTCAAATTTTATTCTCAAGAACATTTCCAACTCTGATTGTCCTAGAATGTCCTCTTATGAATCATTTTATATAAAAGAAACAGTCTATCAATCGCTTTGTGTTTCATTTTCCTATATCAAATTCACCTTACTAATTTGTTTCTTGTTTTTTAAAAATGTTTATTTATTTATTCTGAGAGTGAGAATGTGTGCACACATGAGTAGGGGAGGGGCAGAGAGGGAGAGATGCAGACAGAATCCGAAGCAGGCTCTACACTGTCAGATCTGTGAGATCACACCCCAAGCTGAAGTCAAGAGTTGGAGGCTTGGGGCGCCCAGGAGGCTCAGTTGGTTGGGCGTCGGCTTTGGCTCAGGTCAAGATTTCACAATTGTGGGTTCAAGCCTCATGTCAGGCTCTGTGCTGCTATCTAGCTCAAAGCATGGAGCCTGTTTTCGGATTCTGTGTCTCCCTCTCTCTCTGACCCTCCACTGCTCATGCTGGCTGTCTCTCTCTCTCTCTCTCTCTCTCTCTCTCTCTCTCTCAAAAATAAATTAAAACAAATTAAAAAAAAAGAGTTGGAGGCTTAACTGACTGCGCCTCCAAGGTGCCCCAATAATTTGCTTATTTAATACATCATAAACCAGTAATCACAATAACAAATCATTAATGAAGTATCAGTAAAGCATATCAAATGGAGCTGTTGAATATGCATAAATCTCTGTACAGTTCTAAAGTCACAAGTCTTCATTCAAGGGACTAAGGACTAAGTGTTATTATTAACCATCTTTTAAACCTAAACAGGATAGAGAAAATCAACAGAAAGATTATACTGTGACCACACATTCTTACTAAAATGGATATTCCATAAGGACAGGGGTTTCTGTTCATTGTTACTAATGTATCCCTAGTGCCTAGGATAGTGTATGGCATATATAGAATGTTCAATAAATATACATTGATGAATACCCTGTGAGACAGCTCATTTTACTTTGTGGCCAAATGCAAATAAAAAATAAAAGGGAGAAAGAGAAAGAGAAAGAGAAAGAGAGAGAGAGAGAGAGAGAGAGAAGAGAGAAGAGAGAAGAGAGAAGAGAGAAGAGAGACATAGAAAGTGCATATCAGCACATAATATGCAATATTACCTTTATGAATTTACAGACTTTGTAAAGTTTTGATCATCTCTCTTTTCCTAATATATTTTCTCTCTTTCTATTCTGTTCTTTTTCCTCTTTCTTATTGAAAGTAAAAATCAGAATCTATTTTCTTCTTTCCCCAGTAAACATATGTTAATTAGAAGACAGGGTGCTGATATGAACAGAATTCACTTTCTTCCACTCTCTTTCCAAATTTGACACTTAGACATATCTCAAACATATGAAATAAAAGAAATGTAAAAATAATCGTTGTCATTCTTGTTTCTTTAGAATGCAGTTTTCTATAAAAGCTAGGATCATGTATTTGGAAAAGCTTTATGTGGCCTCTACAAGAAACAGAAGGAAATAAGACAAGACGGAAGGAAACAATTTAGGCCAAGGGAGACACATAATTCTGAAAGAAATAAGAACAGAATATATATAAAGGCTGTAATTGTCAAAAGGGATCTAGTAGCATTTAATTGCATTTTGGTAATATTCTAATAGCACTCTCTGAGGCAGATAAGATTTCCTTTCCTTAGTCTTCACTGATGCACAGTAGGCAATCATTAAGTATACCTTGATTGCATTAAATTGTGAAAGCTCAACATTTAAAATTATACCTTAGACATGAGACATAGGTTCACTGAAGTGGTTTCTAGGTGAGGGCAGCAAACCACATATAATACAAAATATGGAAGCCTAAGACAGTTTCTAAGCCCCATATTTTGGGTTTTTATCTTCAGATAAACTAAGTGCATTTTTCTCAGAGACAGTGTGGGGGTCAAGGGCAGGTACAGTGATTATTCTGAATTAAGTTACCTAAGAAACAGCCAGTGCAAGAACACTATGATGCCACTTTGTCTTCACAAAGTACAAAATAATTCTCTCATATCAAAAGTATCCTCTCTGTACCAGGAGGTAGAGACACCCATATCACCAGGCATTGGGAATTCAAAGCCAAGAAGACTATATAAACAAGCCTTGTTACTTTTAGTAATTTATTACCTCAGCCCTAATCCCGTTTAGAATTCCTTACTAATTGAAGTTCCCAAATTTAAGGGTTTCTTTTCTGCCTTGTGAATTTCTTACAGGTTTATGTTTCTTTGTCTAAAAAAGTATAAAAGCTGCCTGTCTTAGTCATTTCTTTGGGTTTCAGTTTTATTACTCAGACCATGAACAAGCAATTAAAGTTTTTTTTTCTCCTGTTAATCTGTTTCATGTCATTTTTAGACCAGCCTGAAGGAACTTGAAGGGCAGAATAAAATTTTCCATCGCAACAACAATAAAAGAGTAGCCCTATCATTCACTGTGAAAACCACATGCCTACCAATTCAAAATTTTGACACTTTAAAATATAATAGAAGTTTTGTATGTGATTTCTCTTCAAACTCACTTTATTATTTTTTTTTGATGATGAGGTAAACAGTTGTTCTCATAGATTAGGATTATTAAATCCTTACACTGTGTATGTTTATATATACATACAGATTAGTTGTTTTCATTTGTGTTTTGCTTATTAAATGTCATTCACAGTTCAATTCTTGAGCATTAATAAAAAGGTAAGCTGTTTTGGTTTAAAAAAAAAAAAAGAAGAGAAAAAAGCCTGCACAAACAAGGCCTTCCAAGTCCTTCACAAATTTACTTGTTTATTTAACTTAAAAAGTGAAAACCCTGTGTAATTAGCAAACAATCCCCTGAAGCTTGGGCTAGGCCAAGGTTATTAATCAAGACTACCAGCTAGCAGCTAACAAACCAACACAAAGCAGTTTACAAAAATCCACAAATCTCAGATCAACATTTCACATTCAAAGTGAGTATATTATGCTAAGCAAGACTCAAAGAAAGCCATAGCACCTGAGGTCAGAAACAATCCCAGGTTAGAAAAGACACATATGCAGAAAAACCCAGTTTCATAACCATAGTTCCAAGACAAAGGAATGAAATCCACATACTCACCTGGCTAATGGGTTCTTTTGTAGGGGGCTTTCCTCTTCTGGCTGTGCTAGTAGCTAGGGTTGTGGTGGTCTCCATAATTGATGTGGACATCTCTGACTGCATGGCAGTGGCTGTCGACTCGGTTGTCATTGAGGAAGGCACTTCACCAACAAGTCTCACATTTCCCACTATGGCGATGTTGGCATCATTTTCGGCTGCCATATTCAGAACTTTCAAGCCATTGTAGTAAAGCCCAGAGAGCTGGCCCTGGAAGGGCTGGCCCTGCTCTTTCCCGCCAATTATTATGGTTGCTTGGCTATTGAAGATTGTGAGCTGACGCCCTGTAAAAATAATATTACATACATGCAAAAATGTTGATTGTGAACTCTACATTCTACAAAGGATGATAAAACAGATCTTTCATGGGGTGGATAATGAGAGCAATAAACTATAAGAGAGGCATTTGACTCATAATTCATTGCTTATAAATGAGGTGTCCATGAAATGCGTAATCATTGGCAAATACTAATAAATTCTCAACTTATTGTCAATGTAGTGTTTTTGCTAAAAGTCCAATCAAAGATACGTATTATAAATCAGTTTTTAGTGGATCCCTTTTCCCTTTTACATCAAGATCTTATACTGTTGCTCTCTTAAGTCTCAATTGTCAAATTTTAAAAAATGTGAAATTGCTAATGTTTCAAGTTTTGTCATTCTAAATTTACCAGTGGCAGAAACTAATATAGAGCAGCTAAATCTAATTTTAAATTTATGATCAAAATTTCATAGTTGATGTAATGGCCACATGTATCTATATGCTATTCTTTGAAAACATTTATTTTTTGAAGACATAGTCCATTATTATTTGAATTATTCTATTTTTCCGGCAATCACACTGAAAAGAAACGCATGGTTTACACTGAGCATGTCAGAGACCAAAACAAAAAAATATCCAAAAATATTTTCTGATTGGCTTTCAGCAAGTCTATTAAAACAAAACAAAATGAAAAAAAAGAAAGAGCTTCAGATGTAAAAAGCGGCTTCAGGAATGATACACAAACCGATGGAGAAATTATGGCACATTTCCATCAAACAGCAATCCTCAGCAACAGTACCAATATCATCAAACTGAGTATCCAGTTTTAGCAGATTGCTCTCTGCTCATAAAAAGCATGCACACAACTTTAAGGTCAGTTTTAATTAGGGCTTGTTCTCAAATGCTCTTAGAAGGTTGCAAACGTTAAAGGGACTTCATTTTGACTGGCAATCCATATTGCCCACTATTTAAGAGGCCTAGAGTTTAAACCAAGAGTTTTTTTGTTTTGTTTTGTTTTGTTTTGTTTTTTCAGGACCATAATAAAGATATCAGAACTACATATATTTTAGTTAATAATTTAGAGGCTGGAATATGTAAAATAATCTATGAATGATTTATCATTTTGGGTTAATGCTTGCTGTGAGTACCTTCATAGATTGAGTTAGTGGATTATATTTAACAGTCCCTTTAACCTTAAGTTAACAGGGTAAGATTATTAAACAGCTGGTACGTCTAAAAATGTATAGAAATTATTATACAAGGTATGCAAATATTACTATCTACATTTTACGGTTTTAAATTTGTTTTTAATTTAGTTTTACGGAAAATTTATTTTTTATGTTTATTAGTGTTACAATGAAGTACTACTTGGTTATGTTCAAATTATTTTTTTATTTGAAGTTTTAATCAATGTTTTTTACCTTTGTCGAGTAGCCATTCATCAACTACTCGACCAAGTCGATATGGAATTCGCTGTCTAGCAATCGCCAGGCGCTCGTTATCATTGTTTCCTTTAAAGTTTAAAGAGACATTTCATTGGTTAAAATCTGTAAGGTCAAAGGTTAAAAGTTAATACTTAAAGCTTGAGCTATACAGTTGCCACATGATTTTTTGAAATTTGGAATTTTAAAAAGTTCTACCTAGAACACTTCATGTTTCAGACTTGTCATTCATTCATTTATTTTATTTTAGCAAACAAAATTATTCCTATGTTAATTGAAAATTAGAAATCTGCATTTGAGCTAGGTTATTGAACTTATGTTATAGACAGACCCGAACAACCAATTTAAACAGCATATAATAGCTTTACCAAAAAAATGACCATTGATCTCAGGGTTTTGTCTTTTTGATGTTTCTTATTAACTAGTTAAACATGTTCAGGTTTAAGTTTTCAAAATACATTCAACCTCTTATTCCAGATTAGTAATTTATGAATACCAAACTTCATACCGTCTTTGGCACACTGAAGAATCTAAAATAGGCCTAGAATACTTTATGTCCTATTCAGAAAATAGAAATTCTTATTCATCTCATTTAAGGAAACCACAGAGTCTCAATAGTTCTTGTATATCCCACACAAATTGATTTATCAATCATCGGACATCACAAGGGAATTCATCTTGCATTATCCAAATTTGTTATTATAGGAAAAGGCTTTGACAAGAGTGACTTCATTTGAGTGTCCTTCAGTTCCATTTAAAGCTTAACATGCTGAAGTGTATGGCATTTGAAAAAAATATATGGTTTTTTTTATTCTCAAGTATCTGCTTTTATTAAACTATCCTAAAGGCATGACGGTATAAGAAACAAATACAAGCCACAAACAATGGTTCCTACTCACAGATTCAAACTAAGTGGGAGTCTCGCTTCTTTGAACAAAACATTATCTGATAGAAACACAGTTTAAACTGACCTTGAATAATTCTTGCAAATAGATGAATGTACTCTTGATCTATAAAGCACTTAGGAGGAATCCAGGCTGACATCTCAGTGCTCAGTTGTAAATATTGCAACAAGTTTGTCTGTTCTGTGAAAATTAACTAACATGGAATTTGAGCTAAGATGTCTTGGCAAAAGCTCAGAAGAGAACTCGGAGAAACAAATGCTGAAAGGTAATACTGCTGGCAAGAAAAGACTGGAGCATTTTGCTTGAGAAAATAATAGATATAAGTTTTTCTCAGAATATTTGTAAGTGCCACTGTACACTATTTTTACTATATACTATACTTATCATAATAAACCCACCATTATATTGGTCACACGCTTTTAGAGAAACAGAAAAGAACTATCATTTAGACCTTATCAATTTGTCCTTTGAATGTCTGTTTGACCAAAAGATTTCAGATACTGGTACTTAACTTAAAACGTAATATTAGTACTTAATTTTAAATGTGTATCTGAAATTAATGTAACATTGTGTGTCAACCAAACTCAATTTTTAAAAAAAAATGTAAACATCAATGCAGTACCAAATATAGCTTAATAAAAACATTGGTATGTATTTCATTCTATTATGTAATTATTTAAATGTGATAAATAGCATTTTATTCTATGGGATATTTTTAGTATATGGATCATCTTAAAAAAAGAAAACACTAGGATACAAATAGCTTAAATTCCAAGCCTATCTTTGTTTTAAAAGAGTGCGCGATTTGTGTTCTCAGCTGTGTACTTGCATACATATATATATCTGGTAAAATACACTAAGATAGGATACTGATTATCTTAAGGTAGTGTGATGAATGATGAATATGTGTTTTGGCCTTATATGTGATTTATGCCATCAACAAGTTTATGTGCATAATTTGATAGGCAACCATGAAAGACTTCAAAAACACACACCCTTTGCTCTATTAACTTCTTTGTCTACCAACACTCCTATATCAATTCACTTTGTTGTAACTCATGACTTTGTAATTAGGTGGTTCCTTATGCTGTTGTTCATGCTAGAGTGTTCCCATCATCAGAAATGATTCATTATTCCCTCAGAAATCACCCAAATTTAGGCTCCAAATGACCTATTGCACAATTACTAGTACAGTGTATTAACAGACCTGTCTGTTCATCCCTGCAATCAACTGCACCTATTCTCCACATGTCAGCTGAAATGTAATCATGCCATTTGTCTCTCATAACCCTTCCCATTGGCTTTAGCATAAAATCACAAGCCCGATGATAGTTATGAATACTTCCATGATCTAGTCCTTTACTACTTTCTGTTCCTCATCTCATGACTGCCACTGCCTTGTGATCCTCTTTCCATCCTCATGAGACTTCTGTCAATTCTTCTAAGGCTCTCCTTTTTCCTCTAGGCTTTTGCATGTGTTGCTTCCTTTATTTGAAATACTCTTCCTCACTCTTACCCCATTTCCATTTGTCCTTAGCCAAACATGACTCATTAATGGAATCTTCTTGATAGAAGCATTATTTCCTCAGGGGGTCTTTCCTAGCTGTCATCAAGTTAGATTAGGACACTGGACAGCATGTTTCCCGAGCACCTGATACATGCCCTTTGGAAACAGGCACTGACCTTATAATTGCATATTCAATAAATATTTTCCCTCTGAACTCTGAAGTTCAGTCAAGTCAGGTATTTGTGTGCTGTTACTTGTTGTATTCTCAGTGCTAGCACAGTATCTATCATATAAATTCCTGTAAAATATTTGTATATTGAGGTAGTAAAAGAAATCTTATTTTTCATTCTCATAGCTTCCATGGAATCATTATCTCATCCTAAAACCTAACAACATTCACAAGAAAATAAAAGCAAATACTCTGCCCAGAGAACAGATGGCACATAGCTGAACTGCCATTTGACTTTCTAAATGAGATACTACACATTTCATCTATAATTTTACCTTTTTTAAAGATGGTCACTGACTTGAACATCCACACAATCAGTTCATTATTTGCCTAATAATAACTGCCTCATGCCACAAAATAAGTAAGCATA
Organism: Suricata suricatta; assembly: GCF_006229205.1. Classification (NCBI taxonomy): domain Eukaryota; kingdom Metazoa; phylum Chordata; class Mammalia; order Carnivora; family Herpestidae; genus Suricata; species Suricata suricatta. The sequence continues at coordinate 96,178,724 of NC_043703.1, forward strand.
GTTATTATAGTAGGGAAAGTAAGAAAGCCCTAAGTAAGACAGGTGGAGAGAATTGACAGCTTTGTATATTCTTTTTGAATAACTTAGAAAAAGAGCACACAAAAAAAACATAAATGCATAAATACACAGGTATGTAAAATTTGCTCTCATACCTAGCACACTCACAGAGCAATTATTTTAATTGGATATGACATGATTTAAGTCAACAGTAGCTTTTAAAAATCCTTGATGAGAGTCAGCTAAAACAATATAAACACCATTATTTCCAAAGAATAACAAAGGTCAACTAACAACAAGACAGAGGAAAATGAGTAGGCAGCAGAAACAGGTATAAAAAGATGTGATAATTTTAAAATAGGTAGCCACATGAACAGGGCAATACAATCCCATCACCCATGATTAACAGATGCCTTCTAGTTCAGAGACTTTTTTTTTTAAGGGAGATTTAATTTTAAAATCAAACCACAGACTTTAGTCTTTGTGGAAGTAATGGATGGGAAATCAGATGGTGGTCATTTTAGAACAATATATGGTTTAAAAACTTTTTTAATGTTTATTTATATTTGAGAGAGCAAGAGGCAGAGCATGAGCTGGGGCAGAGAAGGAGACACAGAATCGAAAGCCGGCTCCAGACTTTGAGCTGTCAGCATCAAGCCCAACGTGGGGCTCGAACTCACAAGCCTGAGGTGAAGTTGGACGCTTAACACACTGAGCCAACCAGGCACCCTGTGTTCATTATATGTTTACTTTAGTTTCCAAATTCTTTGTCCTACTATGAGAATAAAAAATTAATAACTTCCCTTGTGACAAAATTATGTATTAATACACTATCAACCAAACCAAGACAAATCTAAATAGAATACTGTGATAATATCTTTTTGACAGATGAGTTCTATGGGTATAAAATGGTTCAGACTGTTTAGGTTCACCAGGAAATAAACCTACATTTTGCTTGCATCACATGATTTTCATTAACAAGCTTCATATGAAAAGTCATTACTGAGGTATATTATTTTGATAAATTGCTCAAAATGTATTTTCTTTCTTCATAAATTCATAATGATACATTATTTACAAAACAACCAGTAATTTGGTATGACTCTGTTCATTTTTTAAATCCTGGCCAGAGTTTGATAATACATCTAAACTTAGCATGTAGCATTAAGGACATAAAACAACCAATTTGAATGGGAAAGGTAAAAGATAAATATAATTTCCAATGACCTTTTGTTTCCTCTGGAAAGGACTCGGATCTAATACCAATCATGCTGGTGTATAGAAACATCACACAGTCCTGAGCATGGTCAGAGGAAAGGAGAGACTAAAAATCAGTGGAATGTACCTGAATACTCCAATCAAGTCAGAGGAGAATCTTTGGGAGAAACGATTTTCATCTTTACATTTCCTAAATAAGAGGTAATGATATAGTAATAATGACCCACTTATAAAAAAGACCTATTCATTTTGGAATTATTAAAGGGTCTAAGAAGAATCTGAACTTTTCAAAAAACATATAAACCAACAGAGCAATCTATTGAGCCTATAAATTAAGTTTATGATAACAGAACTTCTCATCAAATAGTTAAAACATAATTTAGTTGCTTACTTCCTTCACTCTAACAAAGGTATAATGAGATTTTCCTTTTATTTCCCTTTTCTTCCAGTGAATTTTATGTGGGTTAAATGTGTTGGTAACCTCCACTGAAAATGTCACCAGTGACCCACAATCTTTGTTGATGTGATTTCCAAGCAATGAAACAGTATGTAAAATTTGGCTTTATTTTTCTTTGAGAGAGGATTCAGTGTTTTTTAATTAACTAATTTTTAATTGGACTATAATTAATACATAACATTATATTAGTTTCAGAATTCAGTATTTTTGACAAAACAGGCTTCCCATCACCAGAATCAATGTCTATCTAGATGCAAGATCTATTTGGAATGGCCATTTAGGTAGAAAGTGCTAAATGCAATAAGTAATTCAAACAGGGTTCCAGGGGGTGTAGAATAAAAAGGAAAATCTGATCATTCAGATTTGGAGTGCAACATTCTTTATTTTGACTGAAACCCAGATAGTTTCATTTTCTCCCCTAACCAATAATAGTTAGTCATACTATAGAATATTAATTTTGTATAAATCAGCAACTTCAGGTAAATGAGAATAATTTCAAAGAATCAAGATAAACAACAAGGAGTAATAAAACTCAAACCCTTGACTTGTAGTTAAATTTCATTGTGGAACTCTGAAAACAAAGAGAAATAAAATTATAATCATATTTTTATGACTACTGGTCAGTAGAGACAAGCTATAGGAACTTTGCTAATACGTAGTTTTTCTCCCCTCATTTTGACAAATCTTCACCTCTGAGGTGTAGTGTATCCTCAGAAACAAAAGTGTCAATTTCAATATGACAAAGTAATACACTTGTGGGATAAAAAATAAAGAAAAGCAATGCTATGAACCCAACATTTTGTCCAAAATAGTATGAAAGTAAAAACAATAATGCTTGCTTCTTCTGAAGCCTTCTTGTTTTTCCTGAACTTTGGGAAAGGAAACACAAAAGCATTCTGAAAAGCTACATATACTTCCAGAGAAGATTAGGAGTTTGTTTTCAGTCCTTTTGCTTTTAAGTTAGGGTATGTCACTTGGAAATGCCTAGATCCACAAAGTAAAATAAATGTTTAACATAGTTTTGTAAAATTACTCCAGCTTTAAAAGCAGCATTATCATGTAATTTCCAACTAAATGCCCTATGTGTCAAACCCTTCTAATACGGTTAATACCTAACTTAGCTGGTAATGTTTCAAAGAAGTAGATTTTGAACATCAGTGATACTTTTGAGTAACAAACCCGTGAAAAAATGTAGCTATTCTAATGAAAATATTTGTCTGATGTATTACATTGTTTGCTATGTCATTAAGATGTGTGCATAATAACATATGTATCTATTTGTCTCCTGACTCCTCCAGCTTCCTCTTGAACCACTTATTTCTAATGCTTTACATTCTAGTCACTCTGTACTTCTTTCAATTCCTTTAGCAGAGTTAATTCTATTTAAAGTTGCCATTTTATCTGCTTTGCAAAAGTTTCCTGTAACTCTGTGTACTCCTAACACTATCACCCGCTCCCATCATAAATGCACATGTGTACACACACACACACACACACACACACACACACACATGCCTGAGTCTGGACAATTGATTTTCCCCTTAGATGTTTCTCCAGGAAGCATTCCCTGTGCACCCCTTCCACCAAATTAGCTTAGAGCTTTTCATTATGCATTGTTAAAAGATTTAGTAGCGGTATCTATAATCATGATGAAATTGACTCTTCATTATAGATTCCTGGCAAGCAAAGCTTCCATCCAGTATATCTGTTCACTGCTGTATACCTTGGGCCAGCACATGCTGGGCACAAGGTAACAACCTGATAAATAATTCCTCAATGGAAAATGAGTCCAGTGAGGGTATTTCTTGCACAGCCCTATGGCATTTGTTGTTCAAGAGCCAAAAATCAGTAAGGTTATTTGTACATTGATGATATATATATATATTGTGACACCCCAATATTGCTCCTCTTTCATCGATCATGATTTTGACAATAGGCCAAAGGAAGTGTCTTAAGTAAAATATTTTGTGCTTAAACATAAGCCAATGGTGTGTAACATGAAGTTGGGACCACAAGGGTGCAAATACATTGGCAGAAAAAATAATACCAACTTGAGATCTTTTGTTTCTAATAGTAGGGACAGCTGATAGTTGATTTGATCAGGAAGAAATTTCTGATCATTCTCTAATGAACTATATGGGAGACACATAGTCTTAGACTCGATGGATCTTCAGAAATATATACGATTTCCAAGAATATCTTTTTCTAGAGTGATTTTAGGGGGTGTGATTTCCTGAAAATGAATTGTAGACTCCCCCACCAATATTTTCCAAAGCCCATCAATAAATGTAACAATTGGTTGTAAGGAAAATGTCTTTCCTTTAACTGAGGCATAAATGACAAAGAATTGGATCTCCACAAAATCAGGTGCTGGAAATTATAGATCTTCTAGTCATGAGAGCAGATGCCTTTCAGAGCATGCCCGATTCATGACTAATATAAAACAGTGATGAATTTGGACTGTTATCTGGACTTTTAAGACCTCTTGGAATTATAAACCTATAACCACCAACATTTAAATGTGCTTCTTTTCTGACAATTGGACTAAACAAATTAGTAAGCCTACAATTAAGTTTCATGTACTTTGAAAAACACACTTTTTATGTATGAAAGTGGTCTATAGGTAAAGAAGTTACAGAAAATACAAGACTACCAGAAAACAGGATAGTAATGCATTGAGTGGCTTTTATGTATTATGTATACGTTGTGCTACTGACTTATAAAGGTTATCTCATTGAGTCCTCATATTAAGTATATGTATCTTCTACTTTATAAAACATTTTTTAATGTTTATTCATTTTTCAGAGACAAAGCACAAGCAGGGGAGGGGCAGAGAGAGAGGGAGATACAGAATCTGAAGCAGACTCCAGGCTCTGAGCTGTCAGCCCAGAGCCTGATGTGGGGCATGAGCCCACAAACTGTGAGATCATGACATCAGATGAAGTCAGATGCACAACTGACTGAGCTACCCAGGTACCCCTATTTTATAAATTTAAAAAGTTGAGGCTCAAATAGATGGTGTAACTAGTGCTATGTCATACATAATAGATAGAAGAACCATTTCAACCCAGGTTTATTTGACTCCTAAACTATTCTGTATATTTGTTTTTTTTAAATTTTTAAATGTTTATTTTATAGAGGGAGAGAGCAAGCATGTGAATGTGGGGGTTAGAGAGAGAAGGAGACAGAGGATTCAAAGGTGGCTCTGTGCTGACAGCACAGAGCCTAATGTGGAGCTTGAACTCACAAACTATGAGATTGCCTGAGCTAAAGTCAGATGCTTAGCTAACTGAGCCACCCAAGCACCCCAGAATAGTTATTTAAAAAAGCAAGTCTTAAGCAGCCTGAGAGGTAAAGGTCCAACATCTTCCTTTCAATCCTTTTGACACTCTCTTGTATAATGGCAAATGTGATGGTGTTCTTTACAAAGGTTCTGCCTTCTGAAGTTTGGCATGAGATTGCCCTCTTGGGTGCACAACATCAGTAATCTTTCAAAATCCCTGAGGATTTATCAGGAGGATATAATCTGCTTTACAGATTAAGATAGTGAAGCAGGTAAGGAAAGTGATCTAAGATATACAGGTTGCGATCCCAGTGAAGAGCAGTATTTCATTTTCTTCCTCTTATAACAATGCTCTGCCATGCAAGTGATTTGAGATATAAAATACCCCAGGCATGCCTTGATCTTAATCCCTTATGTATAAGACCAGCCTCAGGCATAACAATCCACCCAGTTCACAGCTTTTTGGATGCTTACCCTCTCCAGGGACAAGTTGGCAAAGGAGAGAGGGTCCTAGTCATGAATGAGAAGACCACTGCATTTTGTTGGCTTGTGGGAAGAGGGATGGGACTCTGCAACATGCTAAAATGAATTTTGCTTGGACTTTACCTTTCCTCCTTTTTTCATCCCTGCTCATCTCTTACCTCTGCTTTCTCCATTACACATCTCGAAGGACCCAGTGCTTAAACGCCATTCATCAATAACTCAATGTGTGTACCCACATTTACCATTCCTAGGTATATCTTGTGTATACAAAAGATTTCACCTTCCTTCTTTAGTTCAAATAGTTAAATACCTTGTTTCATTAGTACAACTTAGGTAGATATTAGGAAAGCAATCTGACTCAATTAAGTCAATACATAAGCTCTATGTCAAACATACATCAATCTATCACATAGATCCTGTTGTTAAAGACCTTACACTTTAGGGAGTCAAGGAGCAAGATGAGGAAAGTTAAATGAAAGGTCAGGATAACAGATAACTTGGCATAAGTATCTAATTAACCCACTATTTGAACTGTAGTTGCCACAGAAGTTCAGAGAAGACAATGGACTAGAAAGACACAGAAGGTGTGACAAAATGCAAAGGACTTTACTTACATCACAGACAATCTACATTTTATTGAAATAATAACTAGATAAAAATGTGTTGTAGCGTGGATATTAATTTCAAAAGGTTGATGATTGATTTTTCTTTTCAATTTCATAGAGCTATACACCTGTAGATCTATTTTTTAAGTAAATATATTCTCTAGTGGAATATATTTAATCTCAAACTAATTGTAAATATAAATGAAAATAGTTCAAATATTTCTATCATGTGAAGTGAAGCATGTCATGTAACACACAATGTTAAAACCACTAGGAAAATATGATGAAAATTGGCAAGACTTGAGAGCAATAGGCAAAAAAAAAAAAAAAGGAAAAAAAAGAAAATAGTTGGGTTAGGATGCCTCAGTCCTCTGAATAATCTTTTTTTGGGTAATCATTTTCAAATCTTAATTTCATATTGATACTACATTTGTAGATAATCAGTTTTTCTCCTACTATTTCCTTGAAAAAAATCAAAGGCATCATTTTCTGTAAGTTAAATGCAGTATCTTACTGAACGGCTCTGAAAAGGGAGGTGACACAGCCCAGGCACCTCGTCAGTCAGCCCACTTCACGTAAACAGCTGGAGGGAGGACAGAGTGCTCAAGTAGGGCAGTGTCTGTTCGGGACCAATGTACCCCAGCTCCTTTCTATCCAGTTAATCACATCTTCCTGAGAAGCTCCTATGCAGGCCACAGGCTGTCTACTCTAGAGTTCAATGGTAATTTGGGGGAAGAAATCAGAAGCTTAGTTCACATCTAACTGGGTTAAAAAATTTCTCTCTTTGTGCCACCCTCCTGTTATGTTTAATTACACGAAGTATCCTTTTATATAAAGATTTGTAGAAGCATTCCTTCCTATTAGCTACTTACATTCAGAAATTTTACTTTGGATATTGTTGCACCAGATGAATTAGAAGTAAAGGTAATCTTGTGATCTTTGGATCTCATCGCCTATGTGGAATGAACAGTGATTTACATGCTCTTCCCTGAGTCTTTCTGTGTTGTTGAGTTCCTAATGAAAAGAGCCCGGAGTATCATATCAAAAACCAGCAGCAAGAAATAAAAAGCAACAGGAGAGGCAGATAACAAAATACAGAATGTGCTCTGATAAATTAAAGGTCATACTCTGTTATCACGCATACTAAAGAGCTCTTTTGTGCCAGCTGTGTAGCATTTAAGACAGAATAGTTTCACAGCGACAAAACCAGACAGGGCCACTGACAGACATCATCGGTGGTGAGGAAAAGAAAACTGAAAGTAAGAACAGTCCCACATTACTTTAAAAATGGCATTTTGCCATTTTCCCAGATATAAGTATCTTAAGTACCTCTAAATCATGTCAAAACATGTAAACTCATCCACCCTAGTAAGAACTTACACGTGCATTTAAGCCTTCTTTCCTCAGTTCTTCATTTCTGAGAATCAGAAACTTATGTGGTACAGCTGAATTTTCTACCTGCTTACATCAACCCAGACTTTTAATCTATTCTTCTTAATATTTCGACTAATGTATGGAAGAGGAAATAAGTAAATGTCTCATTTACAATCTGATATGGACTGTAAATCATCCTGAGAAAATTCCTTACTCTCCAGTAAAGAAAGGTCTGATTACTATTATATTCTAATCTCATTTTCAATGGACTTACATTTCTCTCCTTGTAATTGGAATGCAGGAAGATTTTTTTTTCAATTAGAAAGATAGGGTTTGTCAACTGCACAAAATTATTTAAGATTACATGCTCTGAAAGTGCCAAGGGCAGGCTGGGATATAGCTGCTGGATGAAATAAAATAGCATTTTTGTAGACAATTCAAATACTATGGATTTGGACTTAAAATCTTAAAATGGCTTACCCCTAATAAAAATGTGTTCTGTGTATCAGCAATGACTTTTTTTTTTTACAAGTAAACCCATGTGGTCAGATTCATAGTGGAAAGAGAATGCTCGATGGTTAGAGATTACTGGGCTCTGCTTCTTAGTTTTCCTAGTGATTAGCTTTATAATATAGAACTAGGAACACGACAGTTTTGAACTTGAGTTTTCTCATCTGTAGTATAGGTACTTGTAAGGATAACCAACATAATAGATTAGATGTAAATCTCTTAGCACAGTATATATACTACTTATCTACTAGCAATATATTGTAGTGTGTCACTATTTGCTGTCTGGTCTAATTTGACTAATAGGACATATCTAGGAATATATGGATGACAGAAATTGTTTCTCACTCATCTGAATATCAGGAAGGAGGTAAAGAAGAGTGGACAATAAATCAATTTTTCTTTCATGAGACAAATAAAGGAAACAGACTTATAAGTGTGTCTTCACCCCAAAGACGCTTTGTATCAATCACTGCATTTTCTCCCAAGCAATGTCAATTTTGTCCTCAGAGATCTATGCATGGCTACCTATAAGCCAACAGGAACAACTGAAGGGAGGTCAGTAACTTGAAGAAGCCACACAAGAAGAAAAAGTCAAAGGCAGCCGCCATAAGAGAAAATGAAATTCAGGAGACCACCGTCTGTTCTGTGCAGCAGCATAGTGACAGCGCTGCTCCTGGAACAGGAAAACTTCAGATATCACTGAACTGAGGTCTCAAAATGACATTTTTAATCTGTATATTAATGCTTTAAAGAGATGCATTTAAAAACATAAGGTCTCACACTCTTCTTTTTTCTCCATAAGCCTGATGGTTAAAAAAAAAGGGGGGGGTATAGAAACTATAAACAGAGGTGGATACTGGGTAGTCTAAAGCAAGGCAGTCCCATTATCTATAAAATGAGGTTGGTAGACAATAAGACCTCTAAAGTGGTCACCAATGTTAATGACCCATGATCCCAAACTGAAGGTAGGGTTCTCAAGAGGACACACATTAGGCCATCTTGTTAACATACATTGTCTGTGGGTTTTTAGGAGGGAAGTAATTTTAGACCCACTGGAAAAATAAGATATGATCAATGTTTCTAACTCTGCAAATACATTTAAAAGAGTGAAATTTTTGATTTGGCATGTTCTTTTCCACCTTTTTTGTTAACTACCTCATAATGCTTTGACAAATTTATGAAGACTTTGAGTCGTCATCTGTGGAGATCTTTATAATTAAGACATTACATTTTTCTGATATGTTTAATATTGCAAACTTGTCTTCCTTCTTCTTTTAGCTATACAGACACACACACCTCTCACCATGTAGATATTCCTCTGGCTTCTCTTTCTACCACCCACTGAAGCATGTCACTGTTCTGACAGCCATTTCAAGAAGAGCACAGGTTAGATTTTTGGAGGTTTCAATTTTGTAAAAAAGTAGTTACAAGGACGGAGGAGTGCATTATGATGCTCGGAAAGAGGTTTGTCTCCTTTCTATTCTATTTTATTTTTATTTAGTACTAAAGAGGTAAGAAAGGACAATATCAAGAGCAAATAACGATTTCTTCAAGTCAATGGCTGCTCTTTGCAAACCCTTTCTGTCCAAAATTTATCAAACTAAAATCTTTTCTTGGGTTTCTCAAACAACTGTGATCTGGGGAATGTACTTTGGGGAGCTGTTTCTGGTTCAGGAGACAACCTCATGAGAGTTCCCATCCAATTGAGTCTGATAAGAGTAGACTGGTGGCCTAAGTATAACTCCCAGTCTGGGTGGAGATGACCAATTAAGACCCACACATCCTAAAGAATGCAGTGGATACGGGGGAGAAATAGTACATTGTATCTCTCAGAATGAGACTATGAATTTCTTTATTGCCTCCATTAATTCCCCTTAAATTTAAGCCACTGATTTCTAATGGATTACTAAATGCAGACCAGAATGGACAGAATGATAACACTACAAACAATGTCTTGCCAAGGTGAAGCTGATACTTCATTAGTAAGGACATTTGGTATTTGTCTACTCACATGTTCTTTCTTTCTTTATTTATTTATTTACTTACTTATTTATTTATTTATAATCTAGCACATCTATAGTTAGGCTGTGTCATTTTCAAGGACAGGACTAAATTAATTGGGTCATGCAACTCTGGTCTAATTAACATTTCATTTAAAATTTTTCCTAAAATCTTTAAAATCCAACTAGGCTTGTGTTAACTTCAGTGGAAATAAATAGTTTGTTGATATCTTCCACATGAGGACCCTTTTAGTACTCTAAGATTGTTGTGGGCTGAATTGTGCCTCCCATCCCCTGAAATTCATATGGTGAAGCCCTAACTCTCAGTACCTCAGAATGTAATTGTATTTGGTATAGGGCCTTTGAAGAGGAGATTCAGCAATACTGACACCCTTAGGGTAGGCCCTAATCCAATCTGACCAGTGTCTTTACAAGAAGAGGTAATTTATAAACATGAAGGCAGCAGGGACATGTGCCCAGAGAGAAAAGACCATGTGAAAACACAGAGAAAAGGTGGCCATCTGCAAGCTAAGGAACTATATCTCAAAGGAAATCAACCTTGCCAAAATCTTGACTTTGGACTTGTGGCCTACAGAAAGATGACAAAATAAATGTCTGGTTAAGTCATCTAGTCTATGCACGCATTAGCAAACTAATAGAGAGATAATTTAAAACTATGTTTTTTTTTTTAACTTTTTGACATTTTTTTCATTTTTGAGGAACAGCATGAGTGGAAGAGGGGCAAAGAGAGAGGGAGACACAGTATCTGAAGCAGGCTCAAGGTTCTGAGCTGTCAGCACAGAGCTGGATGTGGGGCTCAAACCCACAAACCATGAGATCATGACCTGAGCTGAAGTTGGACACTTAACTGATTGAGCGAGCCATCCAGGCACACTGATTGAAAACTATTTAAATTATATATTACTGGCCTAATCACAGATCTTTGCTATTAAGCAGATATGATAACGTTTTGCTACAATTGCTAAAAAAGTCTAGAATTGAGTACTCCTGGACTTGCATTTTAATAGAGTACCATGTTAATGTCAAAACCATATCCATTTTAATTATAAATTTTAGTCAGAGAAAGCATTTTGTCCTTCTTTGAATTCTCTTTAAGTCATAATATTCTGCACCACAATTCTGGTAGTTAGCACCGTTATAGAATGAAGTCCAACATCTTATAGCTTGCATTATTTAAATTAGAAGATAAAGATGAAATTGATTTCAGCATGAAATATGTAAATATCCTATATTTATAAGTAGATATAAATATACATATAGTTCCATTATGTCTATAGAACTTTTGCAAAGGAAGTATTTAACATTTTGTAACATTAAACAAAATTTCTTAAACTAACAAAAAAAAGTGATCCTATGTGGTCCCTTGTAACTTCATTAACTCAGATGACTGCAGTATTATTTAAAATATAGTGTAGTGTTAAGTCTCTAATTTATTTTAAAAGTTTCACACACAGAAAAACCCCACAACACCACATAAAATAAATTCCTACTTACGTTAATGATTATATAGATGAGATTCTTTTACTAAAATATACTCATGTTTTCTTCAATTTAGTGACTATTGTGAGATCACAAGAATTTATGGTACCCAATTCCAAAGCTCTGAAAACAAATTCCGAGTCCCAAAAGGAAATAAACCTATATTATTTACACAAACTTATAGTCTTAAAAAATGCCTGAAGAATTTTTTTTCAATAAACAAAAAAATGATTCTGTGAAACCATAATTAGGTTTGGGGGAGGGGGGTGCTTGCTAAATAGTCTACTAAGCCACAAAAATAGCAACTTTCACAGTTGAAATATTTATCATCTATTCCCAACTAGATGACTGTCTTACTCCACTAGCTTTCTCTTTGGGTACTTACTCGTGGGGCGAATGATTCCAATTCCAAGGTGAACTTTGATAAGGTACACCTACCTCCCTGAAGCTACCCAGCAACATGGGTAAGCGCCTCCACTGAAAACACTGAGGAACAGTCAGAGGCCTAGCAAAAAAGGTGACTTTACCAATTAGTGCTAAAAAAAAAAAAAAAAGACGTGGGCTTTATATAAACATAATCATTTGAAGTTCTCTTATATTTCCTGAGAAATTGAATACAATTTCACCTCTGGCACCCATATTGGCACTTCAATTTTGGTCTGATTTTACTTGAGGGAAATTTTCCATAGAAGGGGTTGGAAAAGCTTGGTCTTTGCCTCTAGCTCTTCTCTTCTGATGTTCCTGGGGTCTGTGTTTCCATCTCCACCTCCTACACTATAGTCTGTCACCCCCTGCACTGCTCCATCACCCCCTACCTTAGCTCCAGGCATTCATTCTGTACCCCGTCTCTACTTTCTACCTTTCACTTTAGTCATAGGGGCTATTTGAAATAATGTGTTTTCACCAACAAACTGTAATATCCAAGAGAGTATAGATTGTGTCTGGTTTTGACCAGCACTCTATTCTTAGCAGAAAGCCAGGCATGCTGGACATTTTAAATAAATGTCTTTGAAAAAAATTACTAAACAAATTAATGAACTGCACCATCCTATGCACTGTCTCTTCCATTATCCTTCGTCTTTGGCCCTGCTCTATCAAATCTCTTTACTCTAGAATACTGACTGGGTTTTTCTCATGCTCCGAGTTTCTTCTCCATGATCAATACCTATTGATTGTATCTTTTACTCCCTCTCAATCCAAATTTTTGCAGGCAAAAATAGGTAGCCACATGATGATTGGTTTCTTATCAATACATGAGGAAAGTAGAAGCAATTCCACAGTGAGATTTATCTATGGCATCAATTACCTTCAAAAAGCTTGACACAGTGCTTCTGTATTTGTGGGGATACAAAACAATTCTAATGGATAGGAAAACAGAATTGAAAAAAAGGCATAGGACCATTAATCTTTTTTTTTTTAAGGAAGTCTGTGGGCATTCTGAAAACAAACATACATACATATAGAGGCCCTTAGACATAAATGAGTGCACTATTAAGATATCAATCAAGAAATAGACAAACACGACAGAAAAGAAGGTATATGCTATAATAACTTGGTATTTACCAGAGTTATTTTTGCCATAAAAGGTCTATGTAATACATGTTTTTTCTTTAGCTGGTATGGAGAAGCATGAATAGGATCCCAGACCTGACATTAATAACATGTGTAACTATAGGTACATTTTTTTTTTTACTTTGATCAGTCTTTAAAACAAACAACCCCCCCCAAAAAAAAGGATTCTGGGTTGCCATGTTATTTTATTTAATGACTAAGAAATGTCACCTCATGACTTGGCTAAGGTATTCCAACATAGCATATTATCAAGAATAGATAACTTTTTAAATAATTTACATTGTTACAATAACTTAGGTGAAAGTTGTAGTAAATGTAGATGACGTTATTTCTCACCAAAAATGAAAAGTCACCTTTTAATAGCCTCAAAGCAAAGAATTTCCGGTTTGAAACTTGTGAAATCTTGGTTTTCCAAATACTTAAACCACAAGAGTATTAAAATCTATGGAAAGAAATAATCAAGTCCATTTGATTTTATGGGATTTAGAAAATCCCAGGTTCAAATTTCAGTAAGTACTCAAGGACATGTTACTTATTCTTGCCAGGTCTTACCACATCTGTAAAACAGGAATAATTGATGAGATTATATTTAAGAATAAGATGTGATTTGTATAAAGCACCTGGAACAGTTTCTGGTATATAGTTGGTGTAAAACAAATGATGGCTACTATTGTTTCTATAGACTACACAGAATTACAGACCTATAGAAATGAAAAGGCTTTGGCTAGAATCTGGTCCCATTCTCAACTGATATAAGATGGGGTTGATAATCTTGACAAATTGTTCTTTTTAGGTCTACAGAATTAGAAGACAACTGGAAAGTACCATATCTCATTAAAAGTTGAAAAAAAACTCATAAAACTACCATCATTCATATTATTTACTAATTAAAGGAAATAAAAAGTAAAGAGCCTCATTACACCTTATGGGCAAATACAATGAACTTTCTTATTTTGATTTGTTTTGGTTTGGCTACACACTGAAATACTCTAACTGCATTTAATCATTACATTTACATTTTAAAGTTAAGAGCTTTTAGATATATTCAACAAAGACTCACAGTAAAGTTTAAAGTATGAAATTGGAATGATAAATATTGTAAAAAATAACAAACAAAACAGACACCTGTAATCCTTGGTTTCCTATTGCAAGGGCAAGAATTTAGTAACATAATATTTAGGAAAATGTCAAGCAAGAAAGTCATATTTTCAAAAATTTTTGTGTGTAAAAACAAAAAATTAAAATTTGAAAAATAAAATCCAAAAGTGTGAAATATTAGACCCCAAAGAAAGTTGCTGAGCCCTATTATACATTTCTCTTCATCCATACAAATTCTATTCTTATATAGCCCACGTAAGGGAGCCACTGAAGACTTGAGGGGCAGGAAGACATATGATAAAACCAATTTCAGGAAGATAAACATCTTGGCTATATGCAAAATGGATTACAATAATGAGGGCAAAAGATAAATATAGATGGTTTACAGCTGATACCAAGAGGCCCAATTGTGATAAAGGCCTATGTGACTAATATAATGCCAGCACGGATAGAAAATGATGGAAACTGGGGAATCTTTGAAGGAATAATTAGTGGGCAGATGGTGCCTACCATGGGACCCAGTGACTAATCTGATGGGATTAACTAAAAGATTTTGATATGTGGGGGTAGTAAGTAGAACTATGTTATTAATGACACAAATTAGGAGTTTAGGAGGGTAAGGTGGTTTGGGAAGTTACAAGTTAGAATGAGAATTCAGTTCCCATCAAAAATACATGGCTATGTAGTAATAAAACTCAGTTGTACTCACCACTACCTATTCACCCAGATTTTATTAAAATTTCACAGGTACACACCACTAGCGCCAGTTACCTCTGCTTTGTTCAGGTGGACAGTGCTCATTTCACCTTATTATTACAGACTCAGACACTGCTCAGCTTCTCTTGAGAGCCCAGGGGAACTCAAACAAGAAATCTGCAGAATGTTCCGACCTCTAAGTCCATCTTGACACTCCCAAAGAAAACATCCTTTCGTCACAGTATAGATATTCCTCAGGAACCCACAAATTCTGGAAGAAAGTGGTTTTCATCTTCCTTTTTTAATTACTCCCTCAGCTTTAATCATTAAGACAGTGTAAAGTCGGGCGCCTGAGTGGCTCAGTTGGTTAAGCCTCTGACTTCGGCTCAGGTCATGATCTCATGTTCGTGGGTTCGAGCTCCATGTCAGGCTCTGTGCTGATACACTCAGGGCCTGGAGCCTGCTTCTGACTCTGTGTCTCCCTCTCTCTGCCCCTCCCCCTCTCATGCTCTGTCTCTCTCTGTATCAAAAATAAATAAAACATTAAAAAAAATTAAAAAAAGACAGTGTAAAGTCATAAAAAAAACACCCCATCAGAGGGAGAAAAAGTATTTTTTTGTGCTATTTTGGGATCTTTAACCACTTCCATTCTTGGGTTCATTCTCTCTCCAACCTAGAATAGGCTCCTCATCAATGTAAGTCCATTTGTCCCTTCTCGAACAGGCTCAGACTTCTTTTGAGCACAAAACACATCTGTTTTCCAGCTCTCACGATCATGTTTGTGCTATGGAATCCTGTACTGCTGTAAAATTCATACTTCTCTGAGTTTCCTCTCCATTCTGGTTATTACTCAAACTCCTGCAGAAAAAAAACACTGGTTTTTTTTTTGCTTCTCTGTGTTCCCCTCCAGCTCTAGCACACCGTGGAATAACCATGAAGTGGGTCTTAACAAATGGTCGTTGATGGATCAAAGGAGGATCCAAGACTTTGGACCTTTATAAGGGCCTTAAAGTAAAATGTGAGAAGAAACAGCCAGGTCTAAGAATTAGTTCTGTTGTTAGCACTTTAAAGAATTCAAGCAATATTATGATGCTTTCTTTCCATTCTAGTTGCTTACCTTTTCTCATTGCTTTTTAATTCAGAATAAAAAATGAATATTTAAGAAAAAAGATCTTCAAGCAGAAAGTGAAAAAGAAATTTGAACCAAAATTAAATATAATTTAAGTTATGTGAAACTTGGCTAAACAAAAGAGGAGATTGAGCACAAGACCTACGAGTGAATGAGAATGTACTGATATTTTAGAATACTTTTAGAAGAAAAAAATGTAATGATTTCAAATCTGGTTAAAGTATTTCCTTAAGTTCAACCTGAGTTTTCTTTTAATTGATATCTTCAGTTTCCCCACCTGAACAGGTATAAACCCAGCCACCTAATATAATGACTAACAGGTTGATTCTAGTTTCTCCAGTTAAAAGACAAGCAATAGTCTCAGCTGTACTTAGCAGCTTATTCAGAAAGTGACAAATGTTCTGGATTGCCCAGAAAGGGCTGGCACCTGCCTATTATAGTAGTAACTGTTAATATTGCTTCTCTTCTCTTTCAGAATTGTGTGTTTGAATAATGAGGTATGGTCTCCTAATTACAGGGTGCCATCATGGGAAACAGAGAAAGGAGACTCTCCCCTGAAGTTAACACCCAGACAAAAGGTTGGTAAACCCAAGGTGCTTGCTAAGAAGGAGACAAGGGCTCTTTCTTCAAGAGCATCCTCTGCGCCAGGGCACATGGTTTGTTAACCCTTTGGGGGTTATACACAGCGTTCCAGCTTCCACTCATTTCCTCCAATGGGATATTGGTGTAGTCCATATAGTTACCCAAGCCGCATTACTATACGTAGTAGTCTGTCCACCAGCTAGTACGGTCTCCCTAATGCTCATTTGCTAAAATTCAAAGGACTTCTCAACACCCAGTCCAAATTCCAGTCTTCCATGAAGTCTTCTGTGACCACCCCGACACCACTCCTTCCTCTAAATTTATACAGAGGCTATTTTCTGTGTCATTCATTGAACTTGAACCCAGTCTTTCTTAGTGATGCCTCTGTAGTATCTTGGTTCAAAATGAGTTTAGTATGTGTGGGGAGAGGGCAAAAGAGTGTAGGGCAATTACATCTCTGAAACCTTCTGGAAAGATTTATCTCCATGTGTATAAACCCAAGTCTGATAGACAAGACAGTGTAAATTTGTTCTCAGAAAGAATCAGACACTAAAATAGGGAGATTAGTATCTGTTGAAAAGCTGAACTAACTTCTACTTACCAGGTTTTTACCAATAACTAAGTATTTTGAAACTAAAAATCAACTCACTGAAAATTCAAACAGTCCTCTGAGGTAAGTACTATCACTAATCCATTTTACAGGTTAGGAAACTGAAGTACAAAGAAGTTAAAGTATTCAGTGAAAGTATTTCACATCTGCAAAATGCTGTAACTAAGGTTTGAACTCAGCAGTCTGGTTCCTGAACTTTCTTCCTTAAGCTCCACACTACCTCATCTCTAATCTTGTATTAAGTCCATAGCATATCTCTGAAGTTTGGTCATTTGATGTGTAATCTATATTTCCTACTACAAGTTACTGTTTAGGAGGGGTATAAAAATTGGATTTGGCCCTCGTTTCTACACCTAAATAAACAATAATCAAACAACAAAAACAAAAGAATGACAAGCAACAGGGGAGCGCATCATTATGAGCATGCTATGAATCCAAAGGGACCCTTTCACAGCCCTCAGCAATCTGAACAAAATGAGCCATACCCATTGGTAGCAGGACCTCAGCACAACAAAGCTGTAAAATTTTTATTTAGTTAGTTTATGTATTTATTTATTTTGAGAAAAAGAAGGAATGACAGAGAGAGAGAGAGAGAGAGAGAGAGAGAGAGAGAGAGAGAGAGAGAAATAGAGAGAGCAAGCAGGGAAAGGGAAAAGAGAGGGAAAGAATTTCCACGCTGACAGCACAGAGCCCAATGCGGGGCACAATCTCATGAACCCTGAGATCATGACCTGAGCAGAAATCAAGAGTCAGACAGAGCCACCCAGGCGCCTCACAACATGTGCGACCTAGTTGTTACCTCTTTACCTCAATCCTTGTGAAACACCAAGAAACTTCTCTGATTTTTTTCCTTAGAAGGAGTAAGAATAGTATAGGCAATTTTGCATAATACTTCAGAGTACTGGAGTGAGCTTTGGGGTCTATAACCTTGGAAAGTAACCTAATCTCTCTGTTTCCTCATCTACCAGAAGGAGAAAATATTACCTGGCTTATAATGATTTGTGAGAAGTAATGGAAAATGTGTATAAAATAACTCAGTTGCTTAAGTGACCAACTCTTGATTTCAGCATAGGTCATGATATTATAGTTCTTGGGATTGAGCCCTGCAATGGGCTCTGCACTGACAGTGTGGAGCCTGCTTGGGACTCTCTCTCCCTCTCTCTCTCTCTGCCCCTCTCCTACTCACGCACAAGCATACACACAAACTCTCTCTCAGAATAAATCAATGTTAAAAAAAAATAAACTATCACAGTTCCCCAAAGAGAGTGTCTGTTTAGCTCACTCTTGCTTACATTAGATCCTACAAAGGGCAGGAATTTAAATGGGCCCTGTGAATGTCTGGGATTTCAGGCTGAGTTGTTACCTCATTACCTCAATCCTTGTGCAACACCATTTCCTTATTGAGTCAATCCTGTGCATTTAACCTTCCATTTGAACTACGCTTCCATCAAGTACAGGCTTCATCTAATTATCGCCAGCCCTGTTTCCTTCTGTGACTGTAACCCTCCTCCCCGCAACCCCCTTTTCAGCAAAGTCTGCATTTTAAAAAAGCCTTTTTGTTTGTTTCTCCACTAACCAGCAAATATACTCTCGTCCAACTCCTCTGCCAAACTGGGCAATAAAAATAACAATTGAGAAAGCTGAAGACTCTACGTGGACTTTTAAAATGCTCCAGCAAGGTGACCCTGAAAAATTATTATAGCAAGCTATCAATTAGTTGACACTATTTCAAAAAATGAAGCTAGATGTTCCTCTATTTTGTCCAGTTTTATATCTCATAAATTCAGCTAAAATACTTCATTGGAAATGCATATGGTAATACGTAGACAGACTTATGTTAGGTATATTCTCTTTTGGACTCTCATGGATATTTTAAATATTCAGGCCACCAGTATAGATAACATGCCCAAGATGACAAATTACTTCAATGATATGTAACATGAGGAAAGTTAGTCTCAGATTTTCAGTAGAGGTAGGAACCTTAGCTGCTTTTTAGTAGTCAAATTCAAAAGGCTAAAAACAAAACAGACTTTAAAATGTTTAAGATGAAAGACTTTCTTTGACAAATATTCAACCCATGAGGCTAAATTTGACACTAAATCTTCATCATCATAATTTAAATATTAATATATGGCCTATTTAAAGGCTTCATACTTCAAAGGACTTCCACATTTATTATGTCATTCTGTCTTAATTAAGAACTAACTAAAATATTAGATTATATTACACCTTTGGACTGTTATAGAAACTAGGTTTATATTCCATAGGAATAAATGGGCTTTTCTAATAACCATATAAACATGTTAATATATAATTTATCACAGCAATTACATCTGACCTGCCAGTTCTACAAAGACACGACTTTTCATTGTTTAAAATCTTTTTTTTTTCCTATGGAATAATGCTATTAGAATTGAGGAAAAGGTATTTTTAGATGGAAATCATTTTTTAAATTTTGTTAGATAATACTAATTTACAGAAACGTTGTACAAATAGTAATAAGAGCTTCACATACCTTTTACCCACCTTTCCTCCCTGTTAACAACTTAACGGTTGGACAATTATCAAACTCAAGAAATTAACATTGCTATTAGACTATTAACTAATGTACAGACTTTATTACTGGCTTTTAACCTAATGTCCTTTTTCTGGCCCAGAATCCAACATAGATTCCCACATCACATAGGCCATGAATTTTTGTTGATAATATTTTCTCAATGCATTATATCAAGAGCTACATAAAATCAATACTTCTTAATAATGACAATGGTTAGTTTGATCACTTGGTTAAGGTATTCTGCTGAGTTTCTCTTGAAAAGTTTTTATTTTCCCCTTGAAGAAGATATTTTTACACTACATAAATTAGTAGGTTCTATTCCAACTTTGATGCACTAATTTTAGCATCTATTGGTGAATCTTGCCCCCAACAATTACTATTTTGAAGTTGTAATGCTGAATTTTTATTTCTATCATCCTTTTACATTTGCTAATTGGAAATCTTCTGTAAGAAAGAACTGTCCCTGGGTGGCTCAGTCAGTTGAGCATCTGACTCTTGATTTCCAGTCAGGTCATGGTCCCAGGGTCATAGGATTGAGCCCCAAGTCAGGCCCAACACTGAGTGTGGCTCTTCCCTTCTGCCCTTCTCCCACACTTATGCTTGCTCACTTGTTCTCTCTCTCTCAAAAAAAAAAAAATGAAAAAATATAAGGAACTGTCCATGTCCCTGCTCCCCTATATATTCATCTATATCCATGTATCTACCTATCTATCTGTCATCTGTGCATTTAGTTACTTATTAATATCCGTACGTGCTCATGGATACTTATTTCACTGTTGGGATTATGATCCAGTGCTATCTCTGTTCACTTTGCTGTTCAAATTGTGCCAATTCTGGCATGCAGGAACTCCTTCAGATAGGTGCCCTTACCCTTCTGTTATGCCTTTATATCAGGGTCTAAGAAATTATGGTGTACAGGTCAAAGGTGTCTCTCTACCTATTTCTCTAAAGATTTGCTAGAACACAGACACAGCCATTCATTTACTTATTACTATTGCTGCTTTTGAGCCACAATGACAGAGCTCATGAGACCAAAAGAGATGAAAATATTTACTATCTGGCCTTTTATAGTAAAAGTTTGTTGATTTTTGCTCTGGATTTTTTAAAATTATGAACCTTAGTGCTCAAATGGCATCTGTTTGCCTCATTTGAGGTAGTTCTATATACAGAAACTGGAATATACATTTTCCCATATTTACCTAACTTAATCAGTTATAACATTTTTTGATACTGAGAGTTTGTTTTTGGTGGAAAGAAAGGAATGGATTGTCAGTATTCTCCTGGACTAAGTACATAAGTAAGAAAATAAACTATAGAGATTAAAAAAGTAACGAGATAAAAGTGAAAAGTTATCTAGTAAGGGGAGAAAAAGAGAGCAATTGTCCTCCACTATGGGTTCTGAAGTTCTTCTACACATGCAAAGGGCTCTATTAACTTATTCCCATAATAATACTAACCCTTTCCAAAGATGTCAGATTAACAGTCATTTTTTATCTTGAGCATATTGGACACTGTAATTTCACCATCACACTTCACAATCCTCAGATGATTTACAAATAGATCTCTACACATGAGACCCTCAAATCATGCCTCTTGGTTCTGAGGCTATTTATTACGCAATGTACTGATGTTAGAATTATATAAACCATAATAATAGTGATCGAAATACATTTATTGGAAGGATAACAACATTCTTATAATCAGGTTGGAGAGAACAAGTTTTTCTAAAGTGGAAGTACAAAAGTTGAGCTTGTTCTATTAAAGAAAATGGATTTTATATGAGCTAGCAGAGGCTAATCCAGAGGGCTACATCCATAGTTAGAAGGTTATAAAGGGCAGCTACATTTCATTGGAAGCATGCTTCTTTGGATTGGAGGTTCCTCCTGTGTTCGTTATACAGATTTTTTTTAGCCTCGAAAATGGACATCCTCAAGTCACACAGAGAAGAGGTTCTGAATACTTGGTAAATGGGCCATGGGATGTTGAGAAACAACCTCCAAAAAGCATATGCGTAACTGTGTTTAAATGCAGATATGTGTGTATTTTTTTAAAGATAAGATATCCTACTTCATCAATATTCCATAGAGGAAGAAATATTAAGAAAAAATGATAAAGGGGCTCCTGGGTGGGTTGGTTAAGCATCTGACTTCAGCTCCTGTCACGATCTGATGGTTCATGGATTTGAGTCCCGCGTCGGTCTCTGTGCTGACAGCTCAGAGCCTAGAACCTGGTTTGGATTCTATTTCTCCCTTTCTCTCAGTCCCTTCCCTGCTCATTCCCGGTCTCTCTCTGTTTCTCAAAAAAAAAAAAAAAAATAATAATAATAATAGAAAAATTGACATAGATTAATACCTAAAACTGAGGATAGTTACCTAATGTCTGTACTCTTATGAAGTCTATATAGAGTCTCAACATGTGTATATGAGACTTTTCTCTTTTTGCTACTTTGTGTCCTCTGAGAAAAACTATCATTGTTTACTAAAAGTAAAGCAAGATTTAATACCAATTTATTCCTGGTTTACAACATAAGAATAGAAAATACTACACAAAATAAGTCTTGCTCACAGTTGGCATTCAAATGTTTACATTAAGAACTGAAAGGGAAAAAACAGCTGGTAGAATTTTTTAAATTGGTTAATTATAGAAAAAAGTACTCTTTGTTATCTGTATTAATCATAAAAAGTATTTAAATGTACCTGGGCACTTTAATAAAAAGCTCTTGAGAAAATAAAGAGTAAGAGTGCTTGAGAAAGAATTAAGAGAAAGGTTCATTGAGTTGAGAACATAACTGATCTTCCTTTACATTCAAGTAATTATAAACTAAGAGCTACAAGAAAGATACTTTTGGATACTGATGAAGTTTGTAAAAACATTGTTACAAAACTATAAATCTTATCAAAATCAACCACAACATTTGGAAGAGCTGGGAAGTTTCCTTGGGGCATCTGGGTGGCTCAGTCGGTTAAGTGTCCGACTCCGGCTCAGGTCATGCTATCACGGTTCGTGGGTCCACGTCAGGCTCTTTTGTGCTGACAGCTCGGAGCCTGGAGTGTGCTTCGGATTCTGTGTCTCTTTCTCTCTCTGCCTCTCCCCCACTCATACTGTGTCTCTCTCCCTCTCAAAAAATAAACATTAAAAAAAATTTTTAAAGAAAAACTGTGAAGTTTCCTGAAAGCCTAACATCCTTAAAAATGTAATTATCTCTGACCTTCACTCTTCAGCTATTACTTTAAACATTTTTTCACCTCTGGTCCTAAAAACGAACTTGTGCATTTTTAGTAGCAACTCATTTTTTTTATGTGACATTACTTATTCATTGTTTGTAACCAGTGAACAGATTCATTAACCTGATTATCAATGCCTTCAGGGAAAAGTCTGTGAACCCAATTCTTCAGTCAATACTTTTGGCTATCCTTACTTAAAATTATGGTAATGTCATTTTCTGTTTAACGTATTTTTCAGGAGCGAGATCAGCACAAACCGTAATTAATATAAGAATTTAGAGTACTCAAATTGTCATTGAAAACAATAATGGGGAACAAAAAGATAAAGGGAAATCTTCTGAATATCATGAAGCGCTATTTGTGTTTATTTTTATTATCTATGTTTGTTAGCCTGTGTAGTATGAATGATGGCAAAGACCACCAAACTATCAGAGGAACTTTCTCTGTTGTCAAAAAATTAAAAATCCTAATGTGATTGACTTATTGTAACTATAGAACTCTCCGACATTAAAAAAAATATGTAGGTCATTGAGAATATATAAGAATGAGTGAGAAGAATGAGAAGGTACCATTTCTTTCCATCTCCTTGGATACAATCTCTCTATAGCTGGCACTTTAGGCAGATGTATTTAATGTACCGCTTGATAAAAATTTCATTATGTTTCCTCATTAAGAAAAGCCCCCAATGTCTCAGAAAAACTGAACACCATGAAAGAAGATAATTAACACTAGAAAGGACA
This sequence comes from Suricata suricatta, assembly GCF_006229205.1. NCBI lineage: Eukaryota > Metazoa > Chordata > Mammalia > Carnivora > Herpestidae > Suricata > Suricata suricatta. Next base: position 96,202,359 of record NC_043703.1, read on the forward strand.
TAGTGTTAGCCACTAATTCTAACCAGAATTTGAAGTTTCACATATTTCATAGTATGTAAGCTTTTCTTTGGAAAATCTGAAATAGTAAGTGTTAACTGTATCACATAGAAGCCGAAAATTTATATGTTCACATAAATATTCATCATTGTACATACCTGGCTAAAGACAATGAGCAAAAAACAATGTTCTTACACAGAAGTTGAATGAGGAAACTAAATTTATTCTAAAAATTATTCATTAAGTAACCTACTATGGCCAGTCAGAGAAAGAGACAAACTAAAAAGTGGAAATGACTCTCCTTTTCAGTCACTGACCAGATTTTCCATTGTACTCTAGGTTAATTCTCTGAGTTCTTACACCCTACTCTAGGCCTTCATCTTTTGACATCTGCACTGTTTAATAGCTTTCTAAGTATTTTCTGTCTCTGTCTTATTTTCATAATCTCATTAAAGTAAATACATGCCACCTTCCAAGTAAAAAGTGAGCCTTTCAAGACCAAAATCAAGTTTCCTATGTTTTTTCAAAGTTTTACTAGCCTACTTACTTCAAAATGGCTTTTTCTTCCTTAAAACCTACTTTTTTGTATTTATCAATCCAAAATTAGCCAAATACTATATGATAAATCTTATATTTTTCTCAGATAGTATATTTTTACTCTCCAACATTTTTTTATGTATCTCTGTAACCAGATGGTAAGTCTAGAATGTCCTTTTAATGTAGTGCATATCCTTTAAGTATTTGTTTACTTAATTTATTCATTTGACAGGAATAAAATGAATATTTGGCCTTGTGTAAAGGACATGTTTTGGCATACTAGTAGGCAAATGAACTCTAAGGTTTATTCTCAAGGGTAACTGTGATTTACTGAAGTAATCTTTAGTCTAGGCAAAAGTAAGATGATGTTAAATTCTGTGGATTAACATTACGAGAAAAGGAAATCTATTTTTGTTGCGAGAGAAATTTTGCTAAGTAACTGTAATTAGGAACAAATCAGAGATTAATGATGCATTATATTCTAGAGCTTTAACTAATAAGCACTAATAAATGGCTTTCTCAACTTTAAATGGCTTGCAAAATATTATTCCCATACATTGCCCCATGTACAGAAAATAATGAAAAGTGGGTCTGTTATTCAGAAAATTCAATATTTATTCTAAAATATGAATTGTTGGGTTAAAAGAATATGTCATATACTCCAAAAGGGCATAAAATCTACCTCTACTAATTGGTTTCTCTATGAAAGGCTTCCAGACAATTATAGGGTAATACCACTGGTCAATGCTTTAGGTGCTTTTCATTAAAAGTATAGTGTTGCTACCAGATGAATTGCTTCATATAAAAGCACTTACCACAAAGCCCTATAATGGAAGGTTAAGTGCTATACTTAATTACTAATTCCAATCCTTATTACCTATATTTTGCAGTGCAGGCACTTTAAAAGAAACCAAATATAGTCTGTTGGTTCCTGCTTCTCTGATTATAGGATTTGGTGGTAAAAGCATTAGTCCAGCTGTTTTACTAATGAAGAATAACAACAAAAAACTTAAAAATAAAAATAGTCATACCAAAAACCAATAGAAAAGAGATATACTAGACATTTTGATTGAACTCATACATAAAATCACTTTGTTCTAAAAACTTTAATCTAGATGACACACACTTCTAAATTTGTATTCAGCCTTTATAACTCTGTTGCAGATAAAGTTCCAAAAGAAGAAAGTCTTTGAAATTTTCATGGCTTTTTTCCTACCTCAATATCATCTGAAATGCACACAGAGCAGACGATTAATAAAATACTTGATAACAATGGTGACTCCCCTGAGTTCTTTACATATTGATCATTAATTTTTTACATGTATATATTGAAATTCCTTATAAGTCTTCTAATTTTCTTGAGGACAGAATCTATGTTTTACTGTTGCTTGTATCTCCCAGAATAAAAACCATGCTTACTCTTGATTATTTAATGTTATCTAAAACACTTTGTACTGAAAGGATACACAGAATCTTTGTATGTACCTATTTATTTCTACGTATACAAGAGGTTGCATCTAAAATAACTATTTCTAAAAATTTGCTCCTTAATTATCAGGATATTGCCAGCTTCTGATCTTTAATTATATTTTGCATTGTTCCCTATACTGGGCATCCATTTAATTGGTAAATGAGACAGTATATATGTTAAAAAATTTTAGTCTAGAAAAATATATAAGTCTTGTTGACTTACTTAATTTATTGCCTTATTCTCAGCTACTAGTTCTCAAATTGGACATTAGCTTGCCACAGGATCATGTCTTTTTTGAAATATATCTAGTATATAGTATCTAGTAAGTGCACTATTAAAGGCCTGTCAATCAGATAAAATATATCAAAGAGCCATAGAAATTTAAAAAAGTATTTACCCAGATGCATTATGCATTAGAAAGCGAGGTTCTGATTATCTGTGCTTCAGAAATGCATATTATATTTCTCTTTTAGAGATGCATTTTGTATAGAAATATAATAAAGTCTAGGTATAGATAGTTTAAACTTAGTTTAACACAGATTTCCCCAAACTAACTCTAGAGTGGTACTTCCTCTCTCCCCTCATAGGTCACCATTAGCATTCTCCAAAAAGGAGTTCTTAAAAATAGCTGTATGGAAAGTGTGATCAAAGTAAAAACTTACTAAAATGAAATAATTTTAACAAATTAACTGGTGAGACGATTCTAGGCTACTATAACAGCAACAGAATTTGTCAATTTAATGTTCAAGTCTACTGTTCACAGAGGACAACAACCCCCAGAGACACAGCCTAGACCTTATCCTACTTCACATATTTCATAGTGTCCAGCTTCCTCCTAGTAAATAGGTATTGATTAGTCTGTATTTTGGGAAATTCACCAATTTACTTTTCCATAATTCCATTAAGGGTGTACTTCTTATGAAAGATATTCTTCTATTAGGACTTCAGTAAATGCAGTATTAGCAGGAGCCATGTGACATATAAGTTACGTTCTTTCCAGGTCTTCCATTCCATTACAGATGGTAAAGGAAGGTGTACATTCCTGTAACTGTCGGGATAATTCCAAAGACATCAATTCAGCAAATATTTATTGACTGCCTACTGTTTGCCAGTATTATAATGAGCACTGGACAAATTATTAATATTCTTGCTTCTGAAATTTGTCAAAGAGCTGTTTTTTAAATCACACTTAACTCAGCAAATATTTGCACAGCACCAGTTTTATAGAATAGGCTTGAAATGAGGCTTGAAGATGTAGAAATATATAAATCAGAAAAGGTCCAGAAGGGCATCACAGACATTTCATTAGACATTTCCTAATTGTGAGTCAGTATTAAGAAAATCTGATGTCTTTCTTAATAAGCTAGTTATTTCCTCAAATTATTTCTTCCAAGAAACAAACACTTATAACAGAGGCTTATATACATTTTGGTAATCATTTTTATTGTGCAAAATAAAAATTTCTTTTTATATTCTTTCTTTATACTGGGCTTTAAACCTGTTGTACACGTCAGTTGTATCTAAAAGGGGAGCCGAGAGCAATGAGGCTGACGTGTTTAGTAACCTCTTTTGTACTAAAATATAAGGAGGATAATAATTGAAGTAAAATACTGATATACTTTTAATTTGCCTTTTCCTTTAAGATGATTTTTAAAGTTTATTTATCTTTAAAAGAGAGAGAGAGAGAAAGAGGAATGGGCACAGAGAAAGGGAGAGAGAGAATCCCAAGCAGGCTCTTCACTCTCAGCACAGAGCCTGATGTGGGGCTGGAACTCACAAACTGTGAGATCATGAATTGAGCCAAAGTTGGACACTTAACTGACAGAGCCACCCAGGTACTCCAAAATCACATGCTATTTTTTAATTGAGAATATATGCAACCACAAGTAACACTGGTTTTAGTTTCTAATCTATTTCCTTTGTTTCAATAATGTGGAACTGATTATAATGAAAAAGGTAATTTTTATTTTATCAATAAGAGCTTGACATTCATTTTATATACTTGAAATGAGTGTCAGAGAATCCTTGTGAAACCCCCGTATGGTTATATGACAGTAAAAACAAACTTCATCTACTTACATGTTCTTATAACTTGTGATTTATAGTACTATACACTGTTCCTTTCCTATTTCTCTATTTGTCCTATGGACCCCTTGTACCTTTCATGAGTTTCAGCTCTGTACCATCAAAGGAACTACCTGGTCCTACTTTCTTACAGAGAAAAATATGTAATATTCCTTCTCTCATTTTTAAATTATAACCTTGTTACTTTTGACAAAGCCTTTCCTTTGTTCCAATGCAAGGATCCAGTAAAAAGAGCTTTGACATGTTGTGCCTTTTATGTGTGCATTTTTCTGGTTTCACTGATGTCCTGAATTTTGAAAACGATAACGTGTGCCTTCAAGTTCTCCTACAAAATGCCATTTGTACACTGTATCAAGAACAGTTTAGGACAGCATTACATTAACATGATTTTAAAGTCCAATAAATACTTGATGGTTTCTGAGAAAACCCACAATTTGGTGAAACGGACGCAAAACAGTGCTTTGTTTTCCAGTTTGTTTTTCATAAAATCTTCCCCCAATACACATTCACTGGCTTACCTGCAGGGTAGCGCTCGATCACTGGCCAGCTGTCCACCTGTAACGTGGCATTGCCACCACTCCTTGTAAAACGGACTACATGGTATTTCCCATCATTAATGATTGCATTGGACTCCTCAATGGCGATGTCATCTGTCCCAACATTAAATTTAACTCCAATTTTTCCTTGATGCTGGAAGGGAGGAGGGGACAAAAAAAGAGTTGTATGAAGTTACAGTGATTAGTCAACATTTAATAAGAATTAAGTATAGGAACAACACAACAATGTCCACTCTTGTCCCTTTTGTCCAACATATCATTAGAACGCCTAACCACAGCAATTAGGCAAGAAAAAGGAATAAAATGCATCCAAGTTAGAAAGTAAGAAGTAAAACTTGCACTATTTACTAATTATACAATATTATATATAGAACATCCTAAAAACTTCATAAAACATGGCTAGAACTAAAAAATAAATTCAGTAAAGTTGCATAATACAAAATCAATAGGCAAAAATCTCTTGTTTCTTTACACTAATAATGTACTATCAGAAAGAGAAATTAAGAAAACAATTCCATTTACAATTACATCAAAGAGAATAAAATGCATGGGAATAAATTTGACCATGGAGCTAAAAGACCTGTATATACTGAAAACTATAAGACATTAATGACAAGAATTGAAGAAGATACAAATAAATGGAAAAAAATTATATGCTCATGGGTTAGAAGAATTAATATCATTACCATCTCCATACTACCTGAAAGATTATACAGATTCAATGCAATCCATATGCAAACTTCAATGGTATTTTTCACAGAAACAGAGGAAATAATCCTAAAATTTGCATGGAAACACAAAAGACCTCAAATAGCCAAACCAATCTTGAGGAAGAAAAACAAAGCTGGAGACATCATGCTCCCTGATTTCAAACTATATTAAAAAGCTACAGTAATTAAAACACTATGGCATCAGCATTAAAATAGACAGATCAATGAAACAGAACAGAGAGCCCAGAACTACACCCACACATATATGGCCAATTAATTTACAACAAAGGAGCCAAGAATATACAATGGAGAACGAACAGTCTTTCCAATAAATAGTGTTGGGAAAATAAGACAGACACTTGTAAAAGAATGAAACTGGACCAGTATCTTACAACATACACAAATATTGTATCAAAATGTATCAAAGACTTGAACATAACACCTGAAACCATAAAAAAATCTGGACAACAAAATAGGCAGTAAGCTATAAGTCTCTTGTGATGATCATTTTAATCTGACACAAAATGAAAAACAACAAAAGCAAAAATAAGTAAGTAGGACTACGGCAAACTAAAAAACTTCTGTCCAGCAAAGTGAACCATCAACAAAGTGAAAGGGTAACATGGGGGAGTAGTTAAGATGACAAAGATGTAGAAGAACCTTGGGCTTTCTTTGTCTCTCAAACGCAGCTGCATTGAGGTCAGATCACTTGGAACACTGAGGAAATTGATCTGTAGTGTGGCAGAAGGATCTCTACAGTTGGAGGGAGTTAGCCTGGCACGTGTGAGGCTTACTTCAACAAACAAATCAAAACACATGTAGATTAGGTCCAAACAGTTTCCACTGGAAGCAAGGAGGAGCTCCTCAGAGGACTGACCAGTGAGAAAGAACAGCCAAACTACAACAGCAGAGTGCACACAACATGCCCCAGCAACACTGCCTGAAGAGCCAGGCACTAGAGAGTGAACGATCCCTCTTTAATATAGCAGTACTCACAAGTGCAGGAAACATGTCAAGCTTTTAAAACAGACAAAAGATATAAACTTAGCCAAAACGACAAGATGGAGGAATTCTCCCCAAAAGAAAGGTCAAGAAGAAATCGCAGCCAGGTACTTGCTCAAAATAGATATAAGCAATATATCTGAACAAGAATTTAGAACAATAGTCATAAGACTACTAGCTTAGGAAGACACCAGAGAAATCCTTGCTATAGAGAACAAAGACCTAAAAACCAGTCTGGCTGAAATTAAAAAAAAAATGGTATAACTGAGATGCAAAGGTGACTGGATACAGTCACAATGATGACTAAAGAAGCAAAGAGAATGATGATATAGAAGATAAAATTATGGGAAACAATGAAGCAGCAAAGAAGAGGGAAAGGAATGTATTGGAGCATGAGAGGAGACTAAGAAAACTTAATGATTCCATAAAACTAAACAATATCTGTATCAGAGGAGTCCCAGAAGAACACAGGATAAGGGGACAGAAGGTTTATTTGCAAAAATTATAGCTGAGAATTTATCTAATCTGAGGAAGGAAATAGGCATTCAAGTCCAAGACGCACAGAGAGCTTGCCTCAAAATCAACAAATACAGGTCAACACCATGACACATGATAGTGAAACCTGAAAAACATAAAGATAAAGAAGTAATTCTGAAAGAAGCTAGGGACAAAAGGGCCTTAACCTGCGAGAGTGGACAATGAGGTTAGCAGCAGACCTGTCCACTGAAATGTGGTAGGCCGGAAGGGAGTGGCAGGAAATACTCAATGTGCTAGAACAAGATAGGACCATCCACTCTCACCACTGTTGTTCAACATATTATTGGAAGTCCTAGCATCAGCAATCAGACAAAAAAAGAAATAAAACAGCTGCAAACTGATAAGGAGGAAGTCAAACTTTCTCTCTTCACAGATGACATGATACCATATGTGGAAAACCTGAAAGACTCTATCCCAAAACTGCTAAAACTGATACATAAATTCAACAAAGTTGCAGGATATAAAATTAATATACTGGAATTGGTTGTTTTTCTATATACCAATACTGAAACAGCAAAAAGAAGAATAAAAAAAATAGATCCCATTTACAATTGCACCAAAACCCATAAGAGATGTAGGAATAAAACTAACCAAAGAGGTCAAAGAGCTGCACATTGAAACTATAGAAAGCTTATGAAATAAATTGAGGAAGACATGAAGAAATGGAAAAACAATCCATGCTCATGGATTGGAAGAACAAATATTGTTAAAATGTTGATACTACTCAAAGAAATCTACACATTCCATTAATCCCTGTCAAAATGACACGAGCATTCTTCACAGAGCTAGAATAAACAATTCTAAAATTTGTATGGAGCCAGAAAAGATCCCGAATAGCCAAAGCAATGTTGAAAAAGAAAACCTAAGCCAGAGGTATCAAAATGCCAGACTTCAAACCGTATAACTACAATGTCATCACAGACAGTATGGTACTGGCACAGGCACAGACACAAAGATCCAGGAAACAGAACAGAGAACTCAGAACTGGACCCACAAATGTATGGCCAACTAGTATTTGACAAAGCAGGAAAGAATACCCAAGGGAAAAAGACAGTCTCTTCAGAAAATGGTGTTGGGAAAGCTGGACAGTGACGTGCTGAAGAATGAACCTGGACCACTGTCTTACACCATACGCAAAAATAAATTCAAAATGGGTAAATGACCCAAATACAGGACAGGAATCCATCAAAATTCTAGAGGAGAAAACAGGCAAAAACCTCTTTCATCTGGGTCATAGCAACTTCTGAGGGAGGCAAGGAAAACAAAAGCAAAGCCGAACAATTGGGACCCCATCAATATAAAAACCTTTATCATCAAGATAAAAATCAACAAAGCTAAAAGGCAACCGACAGAATGGAGAAGATATTTGCAAATGACATGTCAGATAAAGGGTTAGTATCCAAAATCTATAAAGACCTTGTCAAGGTTAACACCCTAAAAACAAATAATCCAGTACAGAATGGGGCAAAAGACATAAGCAGACACTTGTCCAAAGAAGATGTCCAGATGGCTAATAGACACATGAAAAGATGCTCAACATCACTCATCGTCAGGAAAGTACAAATCAAAACCCCCCTGAAATACCTCCTCACACCTGTCAGAATGGCTAAATTTAACAACTCAAGCAACAACAGATGTTGGGAAAGATGTGGAGAAAGAGGAACACTTTTGCGCTGCTGGTGGGAATGCAAATTGCGGCAACCACTCTGGAAAACAGTACGGAGGTTCCTCAAAAAAACAAAAATAGAGCTACCTATGACTAAGCCATTATACTATGAGGCATTTATCCAAAAGATATAAAAATGTTGATTTGAAGGGGCACATGAACCTCAATGTTAATAGCAGTGCTCTCAACAATAGGCAAATTATGGAAAGGGCCTAAATGCCCATCAACTGAAAAATGGATAAAGAAGATACGGCCTACATACACACACCACACCACACACACACACACACACACACACACACACACACACAGGAATATTACTTGGCAATCAAAAAGAATGAAATTTTGCCATTTGCAACAACAGAGATGGACCTCAAGGGCATTCTGCTAAGTAAAGTAAGTCAGAGAATGATGAATACTACGTGATCTCTCTAATATGTGGAATCTGAAACAACACACCAAGCTTACAGATTCAGAGAATAGATTGGTGATTCCAAGAAGTAGGGGATGAGGGGTGAAATGGGGCAGAAATGGGTGAACTGGTTTATTTATTTAGTTTAAATAAATTAAATAAAGTTTAAAAAGAGAGGTTCAGACATAAATATATGTGTGGTAAAATTGAGTGTGTGTGTGTGTGTGTGTGTGTGTGTGTGTGTGTATAACAACTTCCCTCAAAATATTCACAGTTCATCTTGGGTTCTTTTTTATAACCCCATATATACACTTAGGCCATCTCAGATGCATTTCTTTTGTCATACAATTACCCTCAACCACCCTCCAAGTCCCCATTCTAGGAAGTCACAATGTAAATAAACCATTACATACAGCGTATTGTTCAAAAACATGCTTCAGAAAATGGTTGCTTTTCTGCACTTTTACATCTGAAAAAATCATATTAGAAGCAAAATTCTTGACATTTGGGTCAGTCTGGAACATCTCTTTCATGGATGATTGATACACCAGTAGAAACAGTTTCTAGAGAACTGAAGTGTTTTCCTCCCAGAGGGAGCCCCTGAGAAGGTGCACAGCTGCTTATGGGGAACGACCTCCTGTCATGTTCTTTAACGTAGTTTCTTTATTCCACTATCCATTTCACACACACACAAACAAATGAGGCACGAAATTCTCTCTTGTAATAATAACGGGCACATCACAGCAATTAAGTCTGTTTAGAGAGGAATGATAAGTGTTTACAATATAGCAAATGATTCTAAAAGATATGGAACACACTGACAGGCACTTAGTCCATGCAGTTTCTTAGTCCTTATGTAAAAAGCCATCAAGTCCTAAGTGCCTGAAACTTACTCAATTTCCATATTTTACAAATGACGAAACTATGACACAGGAAGGTAGAATGACTTATTCAAGGTCAAGTGACAATTGACAGGTACCAGAACTAGCATTCAGGCCCTGACTTTTGGTTTATAACTAAGTTATGTTTATATAAAAGTAACTTCCTATCAAGAGGCACCTGGGTGGCTTAGCCAGTTAAGTGTCCCAACTCTTGATTTTGGCTCAGGTCATGATCTCACAATTTGTGAGTTCAAGCCCCATGTTATGGCCTGCGTTGACAGCATGGAGCCTGTTTGGGATTCTCTCTTCTTCCGTCTCTGTGACTCTCCTGCACACTCTTACTCTCTCTCTCAAAATAAATAAATAAACATTTAAAAATTGGGGCACCTGGGTGGCTCAGTCACTTAAGCATCTGACTTTGGCTCAGGTCATGATCTCACGGTTAGTGAGTTTGAGCCCACATCAGGCTCTGTGCTCACAGCTCAGAGCCTAGAGCCTGCTTCGGATTCCGTGTCTCCTTCTCTCTCTATCCTCCCTCGGCTCATGCTCGCTCTCTCTCTCTCTCTCTCTCTCTCTCTCTCTCTCTCTCTCTCAAAAACAAATAAACATTTAAATGAATGAATGAATGAATAAAGAAAAAGAAAATTAACATCCTCTCTGAATTATGCAAAGAGGCATTAAAATCATTCTATGTGCAAAGTTTGTTGCTGCTAACTTTAGAATTTCACAATACAAGGCTGCAAAGAGAAGTGTGTGCTTACGTCCTCTGCCTCTGTGAAGCGTCCTCGCACAGCAGGGCTGTCAGCTCTACCAGGAGCTCCGCTGATTGTGTAAAGTATATGGATTTGCCCTTAATCAGGAGCACAGAATACCAGGACTGCAGGCCCCTGTCAGAGTACATAACCTCAAACTGTCTGCAGCTCACCTTTCATCAAACCTCAGTTGAGAGGAACAGCATGGGGGGAGAGGGGTCTAAAAAACATAAAATCCATGCCTGTAGAAATTTATAATCAGAATAGCAGAAACCTGAAGATTTAGACCACATCCTCCTTACCTCTCACTGGATTCTTATCACTGAACTAGGTGGCAACAGTATGGATGGCATCAGCTTACACTGAGAGTTATTTCCAAAATATCTTGCATAAAAAACTGCATTAACTAAATGGAAGTATTTGAATATATTATTTGGAATACTGCTCACTGTCCCCTTCATATTGAAATGCAAAAGTTTTCCATTTTTCTGCTTTTTACTATCATAAAGGGTATCTTTCTTATAATGAGTTAGTATGGGCTTTGATTTATATGTTTTGATTTGTTTTTAGGTTTGAAGGACAATACGACTTAAATTATATTTCCTTTTTGACTTTGGTTATTAGGAAACTCAAAATCAAAGAGTAGGGTAATTTTTAAAGCTACATAGAGTTGAGACGTATTTTTCTCTCTAGACTTATTTTTATTTTCTACCATATTTCTCAGAATCCTTACTTTAAAATATATGCCACTGTAAGGCCTTCCAGTTTCTTTGTAGAAGGATTCCAGTGATAAACAGCCGGATTCCATGAAAACGGAAGCTTAATCCAAGGGCCTGTAGAGACATTGTTTAGGCCTTTTTTATTCAGCACAGGCCTTTTGTGCAAGCAATCCTTATTTCCTCATTTTGGTAGAATTCCAATTTGCTCATTTTCAGTAAGTTATTTAACATGATATACATATATCTTAATACATGTATGATGTAACTCACAGGGAAATTTTAAGAATCTTATTTAAGAGATTAACAAGCACCTTTATAGTGTCCAAGTACTTTATAAATACGAACTTTGATATTTCTCAAAACAGCCCCATAGAGAAGTACTATTTTATCTCAATTTGACAGATGAGGAAACTAAAGCACAGAGTGATTCGGGAATTCGGCTGTGGCCACCCAGCTAGAAAGAGAAAAGCTGTGATTCAAACCCAAGCTGTCGCACCCTGGGGTTTGTGGTCTTAATTATGCTAGGCTGAATTCCAGGGGTGTTGGGTCATCCAAGAACTGCAGTTAGCAGGTGTGGTTAATCGATCTGTTCTTTGCTACCTATTTATTTTCCTGCTAAAGTAGGAGCACCATTGGGCCTCATATTGTGCTTTGCAGGATTTATATATGTATCAAACAATATGTGTTTAAATTGTTATAGAGGACAGTAAGCGACTGATATGCAAATGTTTCAGGATGTTAAAATGGACTTTTTGTCTTAATTTCAGCTGCGATATTGAGATGATAATAAGTCAAAAAAAGAGACTGCTACTTCCATTCTACAAAATGAGGTACACAACTTGCAAAGGAAAGCACCAAATATCGTTTTTTGGGACCCTGAATTAATTATCTATTTTTAGCCCATTAAACAGGAGAGAAAGGCCAAGAAGAGATGGATAACTAAAAGAGGATTTTTGGAGACCACTAGACTGTGAAGGGATGTCTATGTACGTCCAAGGTGGAGGGTTGTTACTTTTCCCTTATTTCAAGTACAGGTGAAAGTGACTTCAATGAAACATATCCGAAAGTTTGATGCTCATCTCCTGGAACTTGGTGCTCCTGCTTGGGATGGACTCTTACCCGAGAAGTCTCCCAGGGAAGGGACTATGGCTTGCTGACGCTCTGATACCAGAGCAAAGACATACTACTGCACCTGTGGATTAAGGTCTGTTAGAACAAGTGACAGGTAAGCATTACCCATGGCCTTGAGAGCCAGCATGGAATTGTGTTGTACTACATTCAAGAGGGCCACCGGTGGGGGTGAGTTGTGGGGGAGTGGTGAGCAGCGAAGACAACAGAAGGAAGCTGAAGTTGCAGGGGCGGACTGAGAATGAAATCGTAAATGACCACCTGGAGGAGGCGCATTTACCTATCTCAAGGGAATTGCAGGTAAAAAAACAAAAGTCCAATGATGTGGTTGAGAGCACTAAAGAACCCACTAAAACGACGCACTCCAAAGTGCCCCTTCCCAGAGTCACTTTTCAGTTTTGGCAAAGGCCCAGCTAGATGTGTTAGTTAAGTAAGATCAAGGAGGACCTTATCTTCTCTTCCTGCTTCATCTGTGGAGGAGTCAGGAAGGAGGAAGAGATGTGAACATCACTGAAACAAGAGGAGAAACGACCTCGTTCCCTCATCCAGTATAAGTACCCACTTCAGGGCAACCCAAGTAGGGCTAACAAACTGGCTCTAACTAAAGGTGTACTTTTACTTTTTTATTTGCTGTTTTATTTATTTATAACAAAGGTGTGAGCTGAAATTACTTCCTATGAAGTTGTATTTATTATTACAAAGGTGTGAACTAAAATTACTTCCTATGTGTAAAAGTGAATGGATGACTTTTTTTTTTTTAACTATCTAAGCGTGACAAAGGTAGTATTAAGACTTTCCCTGAGGTCAGGAAGAATTATTCCACAGAACACCAGATTTAAATTCCTGTTAAATTTTAGAAGTCAGCGTTTTTGATATAACAGGTGCTTGAGGATACTTGTTACTAGAGTTGTCCGCTGTTTTAAGGTTTCTTCTATTACAAACATGTTTCCTATCCCAGGATAGACTGAAAGACATTCTGACAGGAGGCAACAATAGTCCCATATTATCAGAGTTCTAATCGTTAAGGAGATTCAAGTTCTGTAAATAGAAGCATTACAATGTCAAAGGTACAAGATGCACCAAACTCTGAAAAAAAAAAGTCTCTTTGCTTTATCCTTACATTTTTTCAGCAATATGAAAGGTAAAATGCTTATTTTCTAGAGTACAGAAATCTCTAGAATTTGTAGGAATTCAGTTCTTATAACAGGGTACAACAAACAATTCAGAAACAATGGGGGCTGGTGTTGCCTGAAGAACTTCTGACTTAAATGATGCCCATGCCTTCCTGAATATTTGCTGATTAGGTCCTTTGACTTCCATCATCTTTGATATTTCATGGATTCAAACTCCAGAGTCAGCTAGAACAGAACTAAATACCACCCAAGAAGGCTCAGACAACAGACGCTACATGAACTCAGACATTATTTACCCTATCCGGGCTGCATCAAGCCACAGAGTCCATTTTTTCCCCTGAAACAAATAAATTAAAAATGCACATAAACCACAAAATATTAATATGATGCATATTTAGAGAATCAGCATTTACGATTCCATTCAGAAACTGTAAATATTCTCAAAACACCCCCCCCCATAGTGACAGGATAGCAAATCATTTCAGTTACATAAACAATAAAACTTGCTAAACTTTCTTGCCAACGGATAATTACATTTAAAAGAATCCATTTCAAATTCTTATTCTCTGGGATTAAATGTGATTGTCTCCAGCAAATTCTCATGAATATTGTATTAGCAAAACCAGCAGTAATTTCACTGGACATGTACTGATCTTTCAACATTGTGTCTTCCTTGAAATAGATAACTGGCTCACATATAATTTCAAAAATCTATTATGAGAATATCAGCAACAAGGCATTTCTAATTTAATGAAGTCTTTCCATGGATTCATTAAATAAATAGTGACAAAGGTAATTACTGATTTTTTCACAAAAGCTCATTTCTGAATAAGGATTATATTATTAAACCAAGTTAAAAGGAAACACGCAAGATAACACTGGGAAGGAACTTGAAAGTTCTAGCAAGTGGCACTGTAGTTTTGTGTATCTTTTACTTCCATCTGCAATCACGTTTTGCTGAAAATATTTGTTTTAACCTGATAAAGATACAGTCATGTACTTGATATCTTGGGCTTGCTTCAAGCAAGATGTCTGTATGTTACAGATGTAGATATATTTCAATCTATATGCATATGAAATAGGTAAAACAGAATACATAAATGTAAAGATTTGAAATAGATAAAACCGAATATATAAATGTAAAGATTTATCCTGTAAATGGCATAGAGATATATCCACTGATTTCTTTCTCTATTCTGGGATTGTTATATAGAATTGTGGGGCTTGACTATGTCAAGGAAAACTACCAAAAATGAAAAAAAAATTATCTCCTGCTATTTTTTTTTTGTTTACTATACTTTTAGACGAACAAATGTGCAATGCAGGATGGCATGTAGGTAGGCAAGGAGGCTTGCCTGTGGTTGGTCCACAAGCTTCCGTTGTGCGACACGATGCAGTCCTAAACTCCAGGGCCCCACTTTGGATAAAACGTGACAATGCCTTCAAATACACTGAATGCTTGCGCTCATTTCAGAATACAAAACAACTGCCATGGCCCAATTTTACATCGTCAACCAAAATCGAAGTCAGATTGAATGTTATGTTTTGCTCCTCCGAAGACTAAGCCTAACCAGGGAATGGAGGTTTTAAGGCCTGAGGGGAACTCTGGGGCCACAGTCACTGCTGCTGGAATAAAGAACCAGTGCAGAGTGTCAGACAGCCACCCGTTTTCTCAGCTCAAAGCAAACATACTGATTCAGATCATTGCTAATTTCACCCAAATACACTGCTTAATGAATGACAAAGAGATCTTACTACCTGGTAGAGACCGTTTACCAATCTACATGGTTAAAGAGTGTTTTGGTCTAGTTATTTTAACGTGGACTGAGCTGGGGTGGGGGTCACTTCCCCCAAACACACACACCCAGCATTTCAAATACAAGAAGCTATTGCTGCCTTGTCTTCCACTTTCCCCACTGAGTAATATTTTTTTGTTTTTTACCTAATAAATAAAAATGGAACATATAACGTGCATCTTGCATTGCGTAACTGTGTAGACCTCACAAAGATATAAAGTGTGTTCTCTGTTTCACAGGAAGTTTTCAACTAAATCACAAATCATGCACGTAAATATTCACACCTACAAAACAGCTGAGGGAACAGGGTACGCTGAGGAAACTGCCCTGAGAGGCCTCAGGGAGCCTCCAAACGTGCGGCACACGCAAGCTTGCATATAGACAGCTGTCATACACTTGATGGATCACAAACACAGCCAGGGACATAGATCTTTCCCGTTGTCTCCCGTCCTCTTCCCAGGCCTGCATACCAGTGTGCTCACAGTGAGAGACATATTGAGCTCTATACAATGTTTCATTTAAAACTCCTGGCCGATCTGAAGATGGAGTGCTATTTTTTCTATCTACTCAGAGAGTTTAAATAATGTGTCCCAAATCATAGACTTCGTAAATACGGGTGCTGGGACCTGATTGTGTTGGAGGGGCTTCCTAAAAAAGAATGGTTTCAACTATGACCATGTTTCAGGAGACGATTTTGAAGCTCAAGGTCTGAGGTACAGGGAAGTAGTGAAGTGCATCTTTCTTTATGGCTAATTACATTTTGTAGCACCCCATAGCAAGGAACCGGAAGTGGGTGAGATCATTGGTGATGCCACTTTAGAAAAATCTCATTTAGGTGTAATATATTCTAAGAAAACATTATTTTCTTTTTCCCATCCAATCTCTATTAAGGGTTAGTATGCGTTTTCTAATTGGTCTTCATTCTACAGAATTCTAGAGTTCCTTTGATTCTATGAAATTATATCCTGGACAGTGATACTATCCTCTTGGAGACCTATCTGTATCTCTTGGTCTTCAGAGTATCTAATACCTCCCTCAGAGACTGCTTTACGTACTAGTTTTGCAGCATCTGTTCTAACTTCTCAACCATATTACAGAACACTCGAGTAGGAAAAAAGAGGGACTTATGCCTCCTTGTATCCTCACCGCATTTTGTAGACCACCTGTACATTTGCAATTTTCTAAACTCTTTCACATACAATTTTCTTTTTTTAATTGAGATATAAGTCACATATCATAAAACTTACTCCTTTAAAATATATGCTTCGGTGGTTTTAGTACATGCACAAGGTTGTGCAACTCTCACCTCTATTTAATTTCAGAACATTTCCATCACATTCCAATTTCCTTTTGATAAGATAATGCATAGAAAGTTCTTAGCATTTTTAATGGCTACTCAGCACCTATGAGCTTTATTATTATTATTGCTACTATTATTATTATTCTTACATTTGGAAAGCAATGTTTTGCTTCTTAGTAGGCTTGACGGAAGTTAATGAAAATAATGCTTGAATTATACAACCATTAGAGTTTAGTTAGGACACATAATATCTCACTGACCTTCACAACAACTTGTGAAACAGCATGTCTATTTTATAAATTGAGAAGCCAGCTCTCACAAAGGCTGAAACTTGACCAAAGTCATAGCATCTATCTACCAGATGGCTTAAGAGAGAACATTCTAAAATCTAATCATGTTCACCTATGGGGTGTACTTCCTTGCCATTGGTTGTAGTGAAGCAGATACTGCTTGATTAGACAACTCCTCTGCCCCCTTCCAATCTCAATGATCTTAGGACTCTATACAAAGCCTTCATGAATGGCTAAGCAGTTAATGTGTGCACACACACATACAATTTAGAAAAATATGTTTTTTGAAATACACCAAAGACACCAAAATCTGAATGTGAATTTTGGTTTTTAAACTTATAAAATAGATGAACACTAACATTGTATTATATGTTTAAATCATAAATTCTCCAACTTGGGAGGGACAGGGTGACATGCCACTAGGTTAGTGTCTCAGACACCTTTGTAAAGCTATGTGCTATTTCCCAAGAAATTATAACTCATTCATTCTAGGGGACATGGGGAGACTTGTCTTTATGAGTAAGAACTCTTGCCTTGCCAGATGTGTCATACTTGGTGGTGGTAAATGAGAAGAGTCAATGAGGTCTCCTTCTGAGGATGGATAGACACTGAGTTCTAATGATAGCGCCAACTCTTTAATTCCTCCCTTTCCTCATATTATCTGTCTTTAGAGGAAATTAAGTCAAGAATCAAAACATCATTGGGTGAAACTAGCCCACTAAGTGACTGGCTAGTATATCTTTAAAAGGGGCAATAATAACTTGGTATTTGGAGATTGTCTCTATTTTGTTTGTTTCATCAGTTGAGTCAATCCTATATTATCCTTTACATTTGTAAAATCATTCTTGAACCCTTGTGAAGCTCTCCATAGTGGCCACGGGTTCAGAGATGTTATCAAACCTTTTTCATTATACTTACCTGTGGTCCAAACAATACATCTCTGCCTGATATCATGAACAATAATGAAATAAAGTTACCTGATGCTCTTGGGAATCAAAGTCATCTCATTGGGCTCATTAATTCTGTATTTCTATCCACTGAAATGGCAACAACCACCAAGTAAAAATATTCCTCTTTAAATGTGTCTTTATATATAAAGAATATATTCTATTATTAAACATTTTCCCCTGAAAAATCATTTTTAAGACCCAGAAATCAAGCTGAGCAAAAAATAGGCACTGGCTTGTGGCCTATGCCATTTTTCAATGGTAGTGCTCTGTTTTGAATAATTAAGCCCATGGCACCTGACATGGCTTCATGGCAAATTCCTCAGGTTTATACATGAGGAGCCAAGATCCACACTGGCTAAAGTTGAGCTTCGTTCAAAGTGCAGTGAGCTGATTAATATAGTTTGGTGGTTTTTAAGTTTTTGATTTGTTTTTAGTTGCTTTAAAACCTTTGGTTTGGTATTAAATTAGCTTTGCTCACATTTTACAGTAATTCAGGAAATTGTGTGCAACAAACATTGTGTTTCAAGTGCTGATTAAAACCATAACCTTTATTTCTCTACTTTTCTCTGATTCCTTGTCTTTGGGTCATTACACTGCTTATTATTACCTCTACCAAGAACTGGAATGGGAAAGGACATTTGGCTCTATCAATTCTGCTAGCTATTGGCATTTCTATGTAAAAAAGTTTTCCTATAAAAAAGGTTTGAGATTATTTGTGGATTTCACTTATTTGTTTTATCCCAGGACTATCATTTCTGTGGACACCTTACTATATAATTACAGTCAATGCTAATGCTCCAAATTTCCATAGCACAGGGCATCACATTTTTCAGACAAATGGATAAAACATCTTTGGGTCATGAGGTTTTTTTTCTCTGTATGGTAAACATTATCTCAGTAACTAGGTTATAAGTAAAATAAAATTAGCTTTTATATTTTTTAAAACATATTTTTAAAAAACATATCAAGAGATAAATGCAATTATTTTTAATGCTTTGGTTGATGGATGTTTACAAGCTATACATGAAATGAAAAGGTCAGTCTGGAAGGGATATCATTTTTCAAACTTGTGCTTGTGAACTGTGACTTGGACCAGAACAATAATAATGAGATAGTATTTTCAAATGTGTGTGATGGATTATGTGATCTTGGTTTTCACAAGCCTCAAGCAGACCTCTACTTGAAATGCATTCCAAGAGAAAAACTGACAATGCTACCTTTCTCCTTTTCTTTCTTATTGACTTCTAGTCCAGGACTACCTTACTGACATCCTTGGAAAAAGCAAATATGTGCTTATGGGCAGAGAAAGACATTCACCAAAGACTATTTTCTATAGAATCAGCAAGACTCTATTATTCCCAGCATAGCAAGTAATAATTTCTGCAGCCTTCAAAAATGAATGTATGTTTATGTGTGTGATTTTGGCACAGCAGGGTTTTCAGAAGAGAATATGGAATCTCTAAGGCTCAATCTCCTGAAGATTATGACCTTTCTTCATCTTAAAACAGTAATATTGCCACAAAAATAAAATACAAAAAAACTAAATAAATACAATAAAATAATGTCAAGAAATGTTTATCAGGTATTTATGAGGTGCAGTGTTATTTCTCAAAACACTATCCCACTCCTTCTAGAACTCAATAAATTTTAAGTGTACTTGTTGGTTGTGTTTATATGCATACTATTTCCTAAACTTTATGATTTTCTTGCATAAATAATACTAAAATTTTGGAAATATCTTGACGCATGAGTTTTGTCCTCAGCAATATTCATTCATTCATTCATTCATTCAACATATACAAACTGATTTCTTACTACAAAGAGATTCTGCTATGTCATAAACAGTGGTTAACAAAACAGAGGGCAGTGCTGTCAACATGAAGCTTGACTCGAATCATTTCTTTATAATTAAAATTTATATGAAGATATACAGTATGCTAAGTGTCAAGAAGGAAAAAAGCAGGGTGTTATGAGAGGCATTGAGTAGTTAAGGAAAGTCACTTTGAGGAGCTGACAATGAGGGGAAAAAACAGTCATATGACAGTGAGAGTGTTACAAATAGAGAGAAGAGTACATGTACAGGAAAAAATATGTAGGTATAAAGACAAGTGCTTTCATGTACAAATGTAGATTCAGACATAAATATATGGATTCTTCATAGAAATGGAGATATGTAAATATAAATGAACATAGCTAGGTATTATCCAGAAAGTTTATTGAGGAGAGGTAGGTCATGAAATTACATATAAAAAATGAAAATATATAATTTGTAGAAGTAAAGCAACTGAAGACAGCTTAGCATACTAAGAATGTTAAACTATAGCTATTAATGTAGAAAGTAACAGTATGCATTTTGACATTCATCTAGTTGTTTGTTCCTAAGTTTCATTCATCAATGTGCTTTATGAAATACAGTATATAAAGACTTTCTGAATCAACAGGGACTCACCACATTTTCCAAAAGTCATTTACTTCTACAATGTCAAAAAATGATTCATCATTCTATGCTTATATTTCAAAGCTAATGTAACACATTTAGTTTCTTTGTGGGTAGAATGTCTTGTTAACTTATTTCTCTAGAGAGCTCTTTTAAGATGTAGCAAGAGTTCTCGGTACACTTTCCACCCGATAAAGACTGTTTGAAATGACAAGACTAGTTTTATAGGTACCCTCCACAAATTATTTGAAGAAAGAAAAAGTTTTCACCTTTGACTCTTTTACCTCCCTGTTCACCTGGAAGAGAAAATGAACAAGGTTCAATGCCATGTCCCTAAAATGTAAATTCCCAGGCAATGAACTTCAAATAAGAAAGGAAATTCATCCAATTCTACTTCTGGAAAAAAATGCAAACAAATGAAGTCAAAATATGAGTTTTTCCTAATTTGGCCAAGAATTTTGAAAAACACACAAAGTATACAACTGCAAATAATTCAGGAACATTTTGAACCCAAGATAAATGCTCATTGCTATCTTCTTGAGAGCAGTAATCAGTGTGGGTTCCTGAGGTCATCTCTTACTGTTTACCTAGAAGAGCCAGAAGACATTTTGAGGAGACTGTGGATTGTGATAACAGGGTAAAGACAGGCTGAAAGATCTGTAACAAAGTCAAATTATCAGCATTCTGTAAAAGAACACATTCTCTCTCTCTCTCTCTCTATCTCTCTCTCTCCCTCCTTCCCTCCTTCCCTCCCTCCCTCCCTCCTGCTTCCTAACTGCTTTGTCATACTAGTCTTTCATTCCCATGCAAATACCATGTTCTGTCCAGTCTTAGGATCTTTGCTGTTCTTTCTGTTTCTGTCTGTTCTGTCCTTTCCCTGTTTCACCCATCTCCAAAGAATGGATCCCCTATAATTGAGGGGGGGAAAAGGACTTCAGTGTAGAGCTAGGCATCAAATCTGCTGAGCGAAAGTACAAAGCTTGTCTATGGATGTCCTTTCATGGAGCCAAAACTGATTAATGATCATCCACTAAAGTACAAAAGATACTTCAAGGTCTTTCCTGACAATACTTGCAAAGCCAGTGCTAAAGAGGAAGGCCATGTCTTATGTGATTAACAGTATTCTTCAGTGGACTTTGGGTTATCTGTGATAAACCTTTAATCATTAAATATTACAGCAAGATTAATATACTGTGACCTCATGTCCAACTTACAAATGTACCTTGCCAAACATGTACACTCTAACTGAGAAGTAAAAATCCACTGAGACGTTAATCACTGATATCATTCTAAGGCCAAATGGGAGCCATATCTAATGTATTTACTCTTTTCTAATATCAGTGCCATACTGATCACAGGAGTGCGGCTATAGAGAAAGGGCTATATTTGGAAGCAGATGCATGATGATGATGATGATGATGACGATGACGATGACAATGACAAAGAAAACAATGATGACAATGGTGATGGTGGTGGTGGTGTCACATGACAGTGATGATAATAGCTGCCTTTTCTTGAATAATACTTGTCGTGTGCCAGGCACTCCTTACAAGCAGTTTACGAGACATATTATATTAAATATATATTATTATTTCCAGTTATTTAATGAAGAAGCTGAGTCTCAAATCATTTAATGACCCACATCATCTGCCTAATAAGCATGAGATCTGTGATCTGGTCTCAAGCAATCTGGTTCCAGATTTTGTATGCTTAGCCATATCAGTGCACCTCTCAGAAGGAGTCCAAGGTGCAAAAAAGAGATTACAGTTTACACGTGATATCAGTACGCCTCTTGGGAAGAGAGAGATGTCAACATCCTTCTATTGTACATGCAAAGCAATAAATTGATTATTTTTCAAACGTTTATTCCTTTAATCCTCACAATAACTCTTATTTGTCAGCCTTACAATTACCATATTGAGGATGTCTGAACCTCAAAGCAAGCAGATGAATTTTCTAAAATCAGAACTAAAATACCAAGTTACATCCAGCAGAGGCCTATCTAGTTTCAAATTCATGTTTTTCGACCACACCATGCTACTTTCCTCTATATATTCTTCAAGACACATTGGAAAAAGAATAGGCCACATGAAACTATCCTGGGGCCTGTAAATTCTTATCATTTTATGAGGCTTTGAACATTGACAAACTTGCCAAGATAAGGGGGGATAGAGCACAGCAACTCTTTTTTCATGAGCATAATTTAGTCCAGGTGCTCAGAATTACTAGCAGGTTAACTCTTCACCAGCACTAGGGCCAGAGAAGACTTTCTCTACCTGGGGAGCCCCTGGAATAGATATGGAAGCAAATACCCTTTAGGTTAAATTATAAGTCTAGATGTCACCAGATGCTCAAAAACCCTAAGGAAGGGCACTTGGAAAAATGGCCAATGTCCGTCCTCTCTCCGCACTTGTCTGTACCCCTTTTTTCTCTAATATCTTTTTCCCCCACAGCTAAAAGATTTCTTTAAACCATTTTTAGTGTTAGTTGTCATTTTGAAAAGATGTGTTTCAAACTTCCGATCAAAACAAAATCAGTCACTAAATTTTCTGTTTAACAACATGTGACTCAACTGGAAAGGAAATGAGAAACTGAACTGTATTTTCCTAGAACTGTTATATCTAATATTTTAAAATAAATATTAATAACTTTCAGCAAGTCAAATCTTTCAAATGTCAAAATCCAGAATCAAATACATATGGATCTGAATTTTGTAATGAGTTTGGTTGTGTTAAAAAAAGCTTTGTGTAGTTCTATATACTATAGTCTAACTATAGTTATATGAAGTCTTTAAATGGTTTCAGAAGAAATGAAATAAACTATCTTTATGTTTTATATCACAATAAAAATAATTTAACAAGTAGTGTTGCTGAACTTTGAAATATGAATTGACCCAATAGAAATATTTTTCTATTATAATTTTTCAGTTTAGTTAACTTTCCAGGTCATGATTAGAAATGTTATTAGTCTGATTTCTTATTCTATCTCACTTAACCCCTCTCTGAAAAATATAATGACCATATTTCAGATCCTTTTAACATTCTCCTTCCATGAATATTTAAAATTTTCTATTAATAAATCAAAATTCTCCAAATTCTTTAATTTTTATCTCAGTTGCTTGAAACCAGCCTCTCAATCATTGCCTTCTTCTCTTTCTTCCTAAGCATGGATCTAGTTTTTAATGATACCATTTTTAATTTGAGCCAATTTTATCCAAGATGCTATCCAATAGTGTCAGCTCTGCAAGAAGGCTTCATGCAAGGAATCATAAAGATTCATGCTGCTCTAAAAACTGAAAATAAAAAACCCTGAAATTCTCCTGAAGCAAAAAGCATACTTTGATGTCAACAGAAAGAGGGAAGAATACTTAATATTGGCTCTGGTTGTATGCCAGTTAACAACTAACAAGTAACAGTTTATGATTAACTCACAAAATTCTACATTTATACTTAATAATAGGTGACTAAGAGATGTAAGAAGCATTTCAGTTTGGACCAATATGCAACAAATATAAACCCAGCACATCTGGCTTGGTGGCATTAAGCTTGTGATCAGCTTTCCTACTCAAATTAAATTATTCCATATTCCTTTGAAATAATAATACAATTTCCTGCTATAACTCTGTCCGCTGTCTCAAAATGTGCTCTGACAATTTATTTCATATCAAAAAGACTGCCATGGAAAGGAATTATGAAAACATTCTCTAGATAGATAACTTTATCTCATAAATTTAAATGCCATCCTAGCATCTTATTTTTGTTTTTTGTTTTTTGTTTTTTGTAATTTTTTTAAATTTATTTTTGATACAGAGAGAGACAGAACATGAGAGGGGGAGGGGCAGAGAGAGAAGGAGACACAGAATCTGAAGCAGGCTCCAGGCTCTGAGCTAGCTGTCAGCACAGAGCCCGACGCGGGGCTCGAACCCACAAACATGAGATCTGACCTAGGCCGAAGCCGGAGGCTCAACCGACTGAGCCACCCAGGCGCCCCTTTATTTTTGTTTTTAATTCAATGCTGACTCATCATGTAGCTGAACTGTCATAACATCCAATCCATGTTATGAGAGCTGAGCTGTTTTAACACATTTTTCTAACAAATGTATAGTGACATTACCACAGACCATGAAAACGGAAGACAAGTAGTTAATGCATATGATATATGATTATCAGTTCAAAAACTAGGCAACATTCAAGTTTTTCAAAAGGGCACACACACAAAAAGACAAACTTGATAACACTTGAAATAACCCTTCAACATCAAAAGATGCATCATGCTGTCTTATACACACACACACACACACACACACACACACACACATGCACACACACTAGCTGAGTGTTTCAAAAGTATTGTTGAATTTTTATCCATTCCTGAGCTGCAACTTAGTTTTAATCCAACTTATTTTTTTGGAACACCATTTATTATCTTTGATTTTCTAAAAAAAAAAAAAAAAAAAAGTCCTCCCCTTTTCATTCTCTTGCTAGCCAAAATTCCCCTAAGAGTTTTAATAGGGCCATGCTGTCTCTCGTTCTATCCAGATGAAAGCTGCATAAGGTACATTTCTGCCATCTCTTTAATCTTCAAAGAGATTATAGGGACTTTTTAAAAATTACTATTATTATTTAACTTCTTACTGGCCTTAGAAGTATTCCACCACAAATACTATCACGTTACTTTCTAAGACTCCAATTTTTTTGAGCCAATGAGTACAACAGAAATACTATGCAAATTGTCAATCCCTTAAAAATAGAATACCCACACAGCTATCTCCCTAGTTATATTCATACACTTTTATGGTGCTGAAACTAACAAAATGGCACCGAGTAACTGTCAAGACCACTTCGTATATTCTCAGTTCAATCTTTTAAATATATCACTGAACACAATTGTAGCCAATACCGGTTCCCAAATAAATAAATATTGAATATGACTGAATTCTCACATCAACTCTGAGAAGCAGAGTTATTACTAACATTTTATAAAAACACTGAGGCATAAAAATAGTTAATCACTTGCTCAAAGTCGCTCTGCTAATCAGCTGAAGAATTAATATTTGAATCCAGATCTGCTTATATTAACTACTACAGTGTTATATTGCTTTTTGGGGAAAAAAAATCACAGGAATAGATAATTCCCAGTGATGAGACCTGTCTCAGAATATGGAAAATGATAGATAACCACCCATTTAACTTCATAAAACTAGAACTTCCTCATACAAAAGTCAGTGAAGTGTAGTACCCACACACACAAATCCCAAGTCCATAGGCCAATTTTTATTATAATCAAAGGTTATAAAAATCTACTCGACGTACTCCCTTACATGTATTCAACAGCACACAAATGAATAACCTACCATGACAAAGATGGGCGCTTCATGCACCTCCATTTACTAAGTCAGTCCCAGTGTGGCACTTAATATAATAACTGATTTTAGTTTTATAATTCTAAGGTAACTGTTAATATGATCACTTTACAGATGAGGAAATGTGGCCTAAAATTACACAGCCACTAAGTAGAAATATAGGATTCAAGCTTAGCACTTTATGACTTCAGATGTCATGCATGACCATGCTGCAGATATATCAAGAATGCTATGATGTTTCAAAATTAGTCAATCTAATAACGTGTATCATTAGGACAAGTGAGGAAAAAAACAATATAAATTATTAAGGCAAAATCTATAAAGATGCTGGATAAATTTAATACAATTTTCAACTTTTTAAGGATTCACTTAACAAACTAGAAATAGAAGAATATTCCTTGGCACCATAAAAGCAAATCTGCCTTAAATTTATTACCAACATCATGCTTAACACTAAAAGCACTGCTATTAAGGTAAGAGATGGATTTTTACATTATAACCATTATGTGTTAGCTTTGTTTGAGATATGCCAATAAGTATGATAGGAAATGGAAATAATAGTTTAAAGTATTGGGAAAAAAGGGGAAAACAATCCCACATTGCTGCTACTGAACTGAAACTACACTGTTGGACACAAAAATAGGCATTTCAAATAGTATCAAGGGCCAGTCTTCAAAAACCTCTTCTAAGAATGATCTGGTCAATCACAAATGCATACATTCTCATAAGGAGTAGTAAGAGACATTCAGCAAAATTCCTTAGAATAAAGAAGGGAAACATGAGTTTAATAAATACATATGCATTATTTTTTTTTTTTGGCAAATGATTCTAAATGTTGACTCTGGGTGATGGGTTCACTGAAGTCTATTATGTTATTTTCTCTACTTGTGCTAGAAAGTTTCCATCATAGAAATAATGAACAATATAAATCAAGGGGACTGTAACTTCTGTCCTTAACTAAAGTTGTGACCTTGAACTAATCAGTTGACAACCCCGCTGTCTCCCCTTTCCTCATTTGGCTAAACATCTCCATTTTCTAGATCATAATTTTTAGTTGTATAGTTCTTTTCTACATAGCCTTCTCAATTTTCACATATCTTAATAAATTTTAATTCATAATGGTTAAATGTACGAGAACCAAGGCTGATCAATAGAAGATTTAGCCAACAAACAGACAAAAAATTTTTTTTAAAAGAAAACAAAAGAGGCAGTTTTGTAACTTCTAAATAGTATACTACTTCTGTCTGCTTGAGGTTTAAGATTGACTATTGAAGGCTGAAAATGAACTGAGAGTTGAAGGGGAAGGGGGAGGGGGGAAAAGAGGTGGTGGTGATGGTGGAGGGCACTTATGGGGAAGAGCACTGGGTGTTGTATGGAAAACAACTTGACAATAAAATATTGAAAAAAAATAAAGGTAGAATAAACTATAAAAAAAAGATTGTGTATTTATCCTATAAAACAAAACAAAACAATAAAACAACCAAATCTGGTTTCTACCAAGATGGTGACATGAACTGCTGCAACAGAGACGGGTGAAGACCCTAAACTCAGCTGGTTCTCCAACAAAACTGCAGCTTCATTCACTTTCATGAGGCCAGAGAATGATGCTGAAACAGTATAAATGTATCCCTCGAGCAATGCTTCACTTTTATTTGTAGCGTGAGTTTACTTTCATTTATTGATGACAGAATGATACTTCCTAGGTTTCTGCTCTATCTAACCTATCCAAAATAAAGACAGTCTAGAGCACAAAATAAAAATATATTCAGGATGATTATATTGACAATAGTTTTGATTGTAGGCACTTATGCTTCTGTGATGTTGGTGTAGTTACCACAACAAGCCCACGTTTACTATCTCAGGGAAACTTTTGTTAATCATAAGTAAGATAGCATGGTGACCTGGAAGTTTTCCATCCTTTGTATGAAGGTAAGGTAGACATGCAGATCTTCCTCAACTTACGATGGGCTTACATTCCCATAAACCCACTGTAATGTGAAAATATTGTAAGTTGAAAATGCATTTAAATACAACTAATTTATGGGACATCATAGCTTAGCCTAACCTACCTTACACATGCTCAGAACACATATATTAGTCAGCAGTTGGGCAAAACCATTTAGCACAAAACCTGATTTATAAAAATGGTGTTGCTCT
This sequence comes from Suricata suricatta, assembly GCF_006229205.1. Taxonomy (NCBI): domain Eukaryota; kingdom Metazoa; phylum Chordata; class Mammalia; order Carnivora; family Herpestidae; genus Suricata; species Suricata suricatta. Next base: position 96,230,238 of record NC_043703.1, read on the forward strand.
CACATGGAATTTACTGAATATCATACTGGAAGGGGAGAAACAAGGTCTGTTAGTGTATCAGTTAAGTTATTCAGGAGCTGCAGGACAATGCGACTGCCCAGCATGGTGAGAGAGTGTCACACTCTCATATATCATGAACCCAGGAAAAGATCACCGTTCAAAGTGAAGAACAGTTGCTACCAAATGTGCACCACTTTCCCATCTCATAAGGCAGAAAAATTATAAGTTGAACCACTGGAAGTCAGGAGACTGTATAATACAAGTAACAAGTAGGACATAAAGAAAAGCAATAATCACGACCAAGAGAACATGATATTCCTCCACACTTAGCAATAAAGAATGAAAGCAGACCTCTTAATCTGCATAAACTCCAACATAAAAAATAATTTTGAGTCTAACTTTTTCCAACTTTATATGTGGGGTGTGTGCGGGTATATGTGAAATAATGTCTAAGGCAATAAAAAATTGATCAACGGTGGCATCTGAATGGAGGTGCCACCAATTCTAGCATCGTTTTTGTCTTCTTGCTCCATTATTAGATAATAGTAGTTACCAAATATAATTCAACAGTGCAACTGAGTGAATATTTTCCTCCAGGTTTTAATTTAGACTATATGATGTGTATCGACTCCTTCACATTACTAGTCATAAAATTTTTCTATTGTTCCCTTATTGATAGTTTAAAAGAATGTCTGTAAGCTGAGTTTCCTTTTAAAATAGCAGCACTCTAAAAGATAAAACTGTCAATATCATCTGCCTTTCATTTCCTTGCCAGAACTTTTATACCTTTGAATTGACTCCCATTCGGTATAATGTTTTATTTCCATCTTATTTGTTCAGATAATTTAAAATTTTAAGTTGCAAATAACTATCTCTTTTGAAGATCATAAACGTAGGAAATTTATAAGATTTCTCTTCGCCCATTATTTGAGATGGCCCTAGGATGCAGTGGAAGACAACTGGTGAAAGAAATTAGAGGGGCTTTGCCAATGACTCTGAAAATAGTGAATAATAAAATAACAAAAATCATAGCACTGGAAAGAGGTCTCCCTCAACCTCCCCCAATGCAGGAAGCTGTTCTAAAACATCTCTGACAAAGGAGACTTAAATTCTACTTGAAACCTGCCAGTGATGTTACTACTTCTCAAAGCAGCCTATTCATTTCTGAAAATCTTTTTGAACTGAAAGTTACCTCTCTTTAATGTGTCTGCAGTAAGGATCAATATAGTGCAATCTGTATCCTTTTCCCATATGACAACCCTTCACCTTCTTGAAAACTGTTATCCAGTCTGCTTTCTTCCACCCCTAGCTCAAGTCTTCCCCTTGAGACTCATTTTCCATGCTTTAACTATCAATCATCAAGAAGTTTTTCTAACTGTTCACCCTTCACATATCCAGTTTGTTAATGAACTTAGATTCTCAAGAACCTTAACACAGTATATTGACTTAAATGCAATACATAAGATGGGGGATACACAGAGAACTGTCTTCCTTAATTAAGGCATTATTCTTCCATCAATATTGCCTGGGTTTTTACATAGCCATACTCAGTAGTTGCAGATACGAGCACATAGTGAACTAAAATTCTCATACCTATGCACACCGTTCATTGGCAAGATATCTTCCCTGCATTTATTCATGTGGGTTTTAAATTGCAGTTACAGGACTTTAACCATCTCCTCCAGATCTTCCATCTGTGTAGCTTTGGCTCAAATCTTTTTCTTTATCCAAAATGCTCCCTTCTCTGCTGTCTGAAAATACTCTCTTATTTATTTTGGACTTAAACTTCCTCAGATTCATATTATCCTTCATATTGTATCATGCTGTTTGATGGAAAAGATGAAATCTAAACAGGAGCCAGACAACCTAGCTTTCTCTCTTCTCCTGTCATTACATCCTCTCAACCAAGCAGATGCCCTCCTTGTCCATCATTTTCCAGAAAACAGAGACAAACACATGTTATACTAGATTCTGCTTATTCTAACTTCAGACTTGATGAGTCTGTATTTACTGGCTCAGAGCAATCTCTCTCTCTCTCTCTCTCTCTCTCTCTCTCTCTCATCATTTTTGGTTTTGCAAGCTTCTTTTGAAATGTCCTTTTAAAATATTTTGAGTTGCAAACTCTTATGCAGACAGATTCCTGAGAGGCTTCAAGAGCTTTGCCATGACTTTGACCTGCAGTGTAGAATTCAGCATCAAATGTGCCTGTGGTGTGCCCCAGTCCCCAGGGCTTTAGTCCTCCTTTGTCAAATTGGGAATAAAAATCCTATCTGGTTCAGAGATCTGGTAAGGATTACATGAGCTTTAAAAAATAAGGAAAGTGTTTAAAATAATACCTAGGTCAAAGTAAGTTCTCAATAAATATAATCTATTACTAGTATATAAACTATACCTTCCTAAATATAAAATGATCATCAAAAGAAATCAGAAATCAGTAGATTAGTTTTTTAATACAAGATAGTCAAATGCCTATGCCATTTATGTTGCCAGGATCTGGATTGTGCTTCCCCTGTCATTACTCACACATCCAAGTATCCAAATCCTACCAGTCCCTCAACGCCAAGTCCAAATGCCACCTTGTCCAAAAGGTTTTCCTTAAGATTCCTTCCTGAAGCCCTCACTACCCATTGAACTGTATTCTTGCACAGTAAGGATCTTGAAGTGATGGGTTTTTGCAACTTCTCCCTGAAGCCTGTTATATGTAATAGAAACTGAACCACAGTAGATTTTTAATAAACACCGGTTAGATGAGTCAATGACTTCCTTCCTAAGCCAAATTTAATTTCTTACTCTCCTGATTTTGTACATACTTATTACATGTAACTATTTACCAAGTACCATAATTATCTGTGCATATAACTCTTCTGTCCTAGTGCTTTATAAAGATATTTGAGTACATCTATATCAACTTGACCTCTGGCTGATATACAATGCCTCAGCACATAATGAGAGTCAAAATATTTTTAAATAAATTAGTGTTTACCTTTCATTATCGCTACAGTATCTTTTGTCCAAGGCTTTAAAATCTGTACTCAAAAGAGATCACTCATAACTTGCCTCTGAGGCATCTGTTCTATTATCCAGTGACCACAATTTGGCCTATACAAGTGATCTATCTATAAGTCTCTTTCTGAAAAGCTGTTGGAAAGTTTAAGTTCAATTCTTACATAATCTTTCTAAAACTCTCTTTATTGGGGCACCCGGGTGGCTCAGTTGGTTGAGTATACGGCTTTGGCTCAGGTCATGATCTCACGGTTCATGGGTTCAAGCCCCGTGTCAGGCTCTGTGCTGACAGCTAGCTCAGAGCCTGGATCCTGCTTCAGATTCTGTGTCTCCCTCTCTCTCTGACCCTCTCCTGCTCACACCGTCTCTCTGTCTCTCAAAAATAAATAAAAAACATAAAAAATAAATAAAACTCTCTTTATCCTACATACACACCTACAATCTATCTTAATATGCTGAAGAATGAGGCAGGAGGAGATCATATAATTTGCATCAGGCCCTGCTGAATGCCACCAGTCTTGGGTACTTCTATGGAACTCTTTAATTTGGGGTATGAATACACTGACATAAATTCCATTAGATATTAATAATTTAATTGGTCAATGAATCATTATTGAAGATCTCTATGCATGCAAAGGACTATACAGGTACTTTTAAGGATACAGAGGAAACTCAGGATCTATTTCCTATTTTTGAGGTACATATAAATAATGACATATCAATGCAAGGCATATACAACCTAAACTGTATTAGTGTTTTTTTAAAGTACATCATAGACAGGAAAAAGATACTTGAAGAAATATATCCAATAAACAACTTTTATCCAAAATACGCAGTGAACTCTAAAACTCATCAACATGAAAACAAACTACCAGGTTAAAAAATAGTTGAAAGGCCTGAACAGATACACTACCAAAGAAGATGTGCAGATGGCAAATAGGACTATAAAAGATGCTTCACACTGTATGTCATTACTGCAAATGAAAACAACAACGAGACGCCACTACACACCTAACGGAATGGCCAACACCCAGAATACTGGCAACACCAAATATCAGTGATGATGTGAGCAGCAGGAACTCTCATTCATTACTAGTGGAAATGCAAAATGGTAGAGCCACTGTGGTAAGCAGTTTGGCAGTTTTTTAGAAAACTAAACATATTCTTACCATTATGATCCAACAATCATTCTCCTTGGTATTTAACCAAAAGCTGAAAACATATCCACACAGAAAGCTGCACATGGATGTTTACAGCACCGTTATTCATAACTGCCAAAACTTGGAAGCAACCAAGTTTATTTACAGATAAACTGCAGTAAATCTAGAGAATGGAATATTCAGTGCTAAAAAGAAACCATGGAAAGATATGGAGAAACCATACATGCATATTACTATGTACTAGAAGCCAATATGAAAAGGCTACATACTGTATGATCCCAACTGGATGACATTTTTGAAAAAAACAAAACTATGGAGACAGGAAAAGGATAAGTGGTTATCAGGAGCTGGGGGTAGAGAAGGAATGAACAGACAGAACACAGAGCATTTGTAAGGCAATGAGGACTCAATGTGATATAATAATAGTGGATCCTTGTCAATATACATTTGACCCACAGCATGCACAACGCCAAGAGTCAACCCTAATGTATAGACTTTGAGTAATGATGATGTGTCAGTATAGGTTCATTGGTTATAAGAAATGTACCACTAGAGTGAGAGATGTTTATAAAAGGGGAAGCTATCCATGTGTAGAGGTACAAGGTACATGGGAAATCTCTATACCTTCCATTCTGCTTTAGTGTGATCCTACAATTTTCTAAAAAAATAAAATCTACTAAAATATATGTTACACACACACACACACACACACACACACACACACACACATACATACTGATCAGGAAAAAAAAGTACAGTAGGACCACAGAAGAAACAAATTTCTGAGGTGCCTAGGAGTTCAACCCTAGCTAAGAAAATAACAACAAGAATCAATATTACCTGAGCACTAATTCGTATCCTTCAGTGGTCAAAACAGTTTATATGCACCTTCTCATTTAATCCCCATAACCACCCAATATGGGAAGTACCATTATTAGCTCCATTTTGATTATGGCCTGAGACTTATAATGGTGAGTAACTTGCTCAAGCTCACACAACTAGTGTGGGTAATAAGCAATATATGAATCTAGGTCTGTCTGACTGCACAATCTGAGGTTAACCAATACCCTACTACCTGTCTTGAAGAAAAAGTGGAAATCCAGTGGAGACATAAAAGAGGAAGAGCAAACTAGATGGGAGATGTCAGATTCACTTCTGGAAATTTAGCATTCTATGGCAGCTTTATACCTCATTTAACTGTATTTAATATTTCTTGAAAACTGCTTGTGTATGTCCAATATGAATCGGGGCTTGTTACATCAGAGTTATATTCAGATGTACATTTATATTCAATTTATAAGTAGTTTATCTTGTTAAGAAGGCTTAATAAGGAAAAATAATTTTTCACTGGGTCAGTATTAGGGCTAAGCAATTATATTTGCTGTCTTTTTAATACTAGTAGTTAGATTTCTTGCCTAATTGATTTTTGAAACTTTCCGAATGTGCCTGAAGACATAGTTTTAAGTTCTCCCAAAGTTCAATCTCTCCATGTTATTGTGATTAACAATTTTTAATATGAGGCAAACACGTTGCAGGCTGAAGAAATAAGTGCTTGCACCTCTTGCTGGGTACTGTAAAAAGCTGCACAATTTTTGTTGATCTTTCATTGGCTTGACTACAGCAAATGAAATTTGTCTGAAAGATTTATGGCATGGTGTTGCAGGTTCTAATACATGACTTTGGGAAGCTGGGAAAACTCCCTGAAGTTTGTTATTATCTGAATTACTCAGAGGGGTAATTAGAGATATAACCTAAAGTGCTAAGTCAGCAGTTAAGAAACAACAAATTATCAATTAAAGCCGTTGTCTACAATTGGGGAAGAAGGTAGAAAAAATAAGATTTGCACTGAAAAGAAATCATACATTCTAACATGGAAGTCAAACATTAGACCAGGAAAGGATTTCCCAAACTATCGGGAGATTTCGATGGGGTCAGATCACTATTGAAAAAGGACACTCAAAATAAGGATTCTCAAAATTGCTTTGCAATCTAAAACTGGAGAGTTTGAATAATCTACAGATGGAGGCCTTCATAAAGAAAAATCCTTGCTTCTTTTTCATATCCTCTCTTCTGAGGAAAAAGAAAAATCCTCCTCCTCCACCCTTCCTCCTTGACACAGACATTTCTAAATATTTTCAGGCAAACTGAGTCAACAGCAATTTCAGATATGAGTATGACAGTTTTTCTCAGACACCGGAGGGGAACGAATGCTATTTTGGGGGGCTACCTTCTCTTCCAGATTTGTGACTTGGTGCTGCTCTTTTCTTGTGATGCCTCTGATTCTTGCACCTTTCTGGTATCTAATGGGGACCAGGAGATGGGGAGCCCTGGGAGGCAGGCGGAGTTCAAATAACCATTTTCATGATTTTCTGAATTAAGTCACAAAAGTAACAGAAAATCACCTCTGTGTATGTGTGTGTGTCCATGTGTGTTTAATGTATCTGTGCATGAAAAGCCTTGGAAATAAAAGAAGCAGCCATTTTTAAAATATTCCTCTGTGATTATTTTTATCAGACTCTGTACAAGAAAATAATAAGAACTGGATTCAGGTATACCTTGAAACAGTCTCAGCCCATGTCCTGCTGCTTTCACATTGAAAACTGAAGACCACAGAACAATAAAGTTCTGTTCAATTTATACAGTTCCTTTCAGTCAGAAAAGTCCCCAAAGTGGGATGCAAAATAGCAGCAACGTTTTAATTACAAAATTATTAGGGGTTCCTATGAAAATCTTTGAACTGAGAGATGACGCAAATAAAGAGACCAAGAAAGAAGATTGTCCACGCCCTACTTCTTCGTCCATTATTTAAATACAAGCGTAAACGGAATAAGCAAAACAAAATTTGTATGCAGCATACATTTGAGTCTGAAAGATGGAAAGCAATGTTAAAAGAAATGTATTTGATATAGGATGTAATACAGAATAAATACCAAAGTACAGGAACAAGTATTGAATGATTATACACCCTTCCAAAAATTATGTCTTGTTATATGGCTCAGAAAAGAACAATCTGCTTCAGATAGGATAGGTAATAGACTAGTGTGCATGTCTCACACAGCTACCAGAAGAGTTCCAATGAGTATTTCTCACCAACTCAGTGAGCCAAATCATAAAGCCTCAGGCTGTGTGGGGAAAAAAAATCTTATTCACCTGTAAATTTTGACAAGAATGTGACAAAAATATATAAGATACACTTGCCAGAATTCCTGTTGTGAAAAATACCAGAATTGGCCCATGACCTCCATTGCTAAGAAATTTAATGTAATTACCTTTTTAAAGTATTGTCTAAACTCTACAGTATTAGCAGAATCTTTGTTATAAGTCTATGCTGGAAAAAATTTAAAGAAATTAGAGAAAGACTGAGGTGTTCTTTATTCTATGGTAGGAACTATGCATTAGGCCAGCCAACTTCAGTAAAACGACTGTGGCTTAGCAAATGAATCTGAAGGCAAAGGTATTTAGAGGAAACACAAAAGTCTTAGTATTATACTTAACAGAATGTGTCCCTGCATGAGCATACTGAAAAAGAAGATTGGAAGGTAGGGATTCTCAAACCTTATTGTGGGTATGAGTCTTCTGAGATCTTGGTAAAAAGGAGATTGTGATTCAGTAAATTTTGGATGGGTCCTGAGATTCTAAATTTCTCACAAGCTTCCAGGTTATGCTGCTCCTGCCCGTCTGCAGAGCACACTTAGAGTAGCAAGGTGCAATGTAGATAGAAGTTTGATGGACCGGACCAATTTGTTAAACAAATCTTTAAATAAATGAATGTATATTATATGCTGTTCCCTCCCACCCTTGTTCTAGCTTCCTAAGATGATAGGTGAGGCATATTAAACATTTCTTTTTTTTTTCAGCAAAAAAATTGAATAGCAATTTGACTATGATATTCTAATTGGTGAATTGTTCATTAAAAGAAAAAGTATAAGAAAAGAGGGTCTTCTAAATAAATTTTCTTTTTTCTCTAACTTATAAAAGTAGCTGCACAAAAGTAGAGTGTGGCTGTGTTTAATTTTGTTTTCATCAATTTCAAAAGCAGACTTCTTAACTTTTTAGAAGCTGTAGTAGTAAAGTGTTGACTTACTGGCCTCAAGGAATCTGGGGGTCCCAATGGACTTAGTGGTTACTGAGTTAGTCAGATGTTCAGATTTTGCTTCCACAGGCCATAAAATGGATCACAATGCAATCAAGGACAGACATCAGTCAAAGCTTTCTTTGAACATAAGTCTGGAATAAATTCTAATTCACCAATAGGAAGGATTTCTATGTCTGCACTAACTCTGTTTAAAGCCAGATTTTTGTTTGAAAGAAGATTGCATTGCAAAAGGTACAATACCTGTGTGCTAACCTGTCATTTTTAGTTGGTCTTGCAGACTTTCTGATAAGCTTTAGATTTATATTTGCCAGTAGGCTCAGAAAAGATGCCTCTTGTCTCTGTGACACTGAGACTTTCATGATGCTCACCCAATGCAAGTTAGAATCTTCTAACATATTACTCTGAAAATCAGAACTTTATCCACAAGTAGCACTGCATTATCTTATTTCTAGGTTTGTTGTATCAGAATTTCTAAATGTTATGTGCTTTTTTTAAGGTGAGGTGTGTGGAAAATATTTTTTTAAAGAAGATAATAAAAACATTAAAATTCATTGATTCTTTGTATGGGACAGTTTTCCTGCTAAATGTATTCCTAAGGTAGACACTTTAGGGCTTTCGTCTATTTGGGAAAATATAAGCAGACATTACAATTAACTATGGATGTAAATCTTTCTAAAAAGCTTCTCTTCTTGGCCTACAGGCACATGAAATGATGCTCAACATCACTCATCACCAGAGAAAACCACACTGAGATACCACCTCACACCAATCAAAGTGGCTAAAATGAACAAATCAAGAGACTATAGATGCTGGCGAGGGTATGGAGAGACAGGCACCCTCCTACACTGTTGGTGGGAATGTAAACTGGTGCAGCTGCTCTGGAAAACAGTGTGGAGGTTCCTCAAAAAACTGTCCATAGAACTCCCTTATGACCCAGCAATAGCACTGCTAGGGATTTACCCAAGGGATACAGAAGTGCTGATGCATAGGGGCACATGTACCCCGATGTTCATAGCAGCACTGTCAACAATAGCCAAATCATGGAAAGAGTCTAAATGTCCATCACCTGATGAGTGGATCAAGAAGATGTGGTATATATACACAATGGAGTATTACATGACGATGAGAACGAATGAAATATGGCCATTTGTGGGAAAGTGGATGGACCTCGAGGGTGTCATGCTAAGCGAAATAAGTCAGGTAGAGAAGGACAGATACCATATGTTTGCACTCATAGGTCTAATAGGAGAACAGGAGAAACCTAATGGAGGACGAGGAGGAGGGGAAGAGGCAAAGAGTTGGGGAGAGAGAAGGACACAAAACTTAAGAGACTATTGAATGCTGAAAATGAACTGAGGGCTGAAAGGGGAGGGGGAAAAGAGGTGGTGGTGATGGAGGAGGGCACTTGTGGGGAAGAGCAGTGGGTGTTGTATGGAAACCAATTTGACAATAAACTACTTTAAAAAAGAATAATAAATAAATAAAAAGCTCTGCCTCCCAAAGAAATCACAAGTTTCTCCTTGTCCTTTATCTGAGCTTTCTTTGTCATGTGAAAAGCCTACAGCAGGGATCACAGAGGTGCAAACCCTTACTATAAACAGAGAAAGGTTCAAAGAGGAGGCTCATTTAAAAAATATCTATCATTTGAATGGAACATGTAGAAAATGTCTTTCCCAGTATGAGTGGCAAATACCGTAAAACACCGTAATCCTAGCTCAAGAGATTTTGTTTTAAAATCCTAATTCAGCTAATAAGGCAAAAGGAAAGTAAAACATGTAGATGTATCATAAAGCCTTCTAGTTCAGATATCAATCTTTCCAACTGCCACCTAACCAATATGTTTTTGGGTCATCTTCTTGTATTTACCTGAGTCATTTTTATATTTCAGTTTTGCTCTTGTTAACTTTTCCACTAGCATTTGTGAAAAAATGATCAAAATATGCAGTCCCATAAGTATTGCAAAAAGGCACGTTCATGAGTTTTTTCAGCAATATGTTTTAAGGGTGCCTGGGTGGCTCAGTCAGTCAAGTGCCAGACTTCAGGCCCAGATCATGATCTCCTTGTTTCTGGATTCGAGCTTCTGTGCTGACAGCTCGGGAAACCTGGAGCCTGCTTCAGATTCAGTGTCTTCCTCTCTGCCTCTCCCTCCACTTTTCTATTCCCTTCCCCCCCTCAAAAATAAACACTGAAACCAACTTGACAATAAACTATAATAAAAAAACCATTAAAAAAAGAAAATAAAAACCATTCCTGCTTTAAAATGGAAGTTACAAAAAACATTAAAAATATTCCTTTAGGCTAAAATGAACAAATCAGGAGACTAGATAGATGCTGGTGAGGATATGGAGAAACGGGCACCCTCCCACACTGCTGGTGGGAATGTAAACTGGTACAGTCACTCTGGAAAACAGTGTGGAGGTTCCTCAAATAATTAACAATAGAACTTCCCTATGACCCAGCAATAGCACTGTAGGGATTTACCCAAAGGATACAGGAGTGCTGACGCATAGGGGCACATGTACCCCAATGTTCATAGCAGCACTTTCAACAATAGCCAAATCATGGAAAGAGCCTAAATGTCCATCACCTGATGAATGGATCAAGAAGATGTGGCTTATCTATACAATGGAGTACTACACGGCAATGAGAAAGAATGAAATCTGGCCATTCGTAGCAACATGGATGGAACTTGAGGGTGTCATGCTAAGCGATATAAGTCAGGCAGAGAAGGACAGATACCATATGTTTTCACTCAAATGTGAAACAGGAGAAACTTAACAGGACCATGGGGGAGGGTAAGGGCGGAAGAATAGTTGGGGAGAGGGAAGGAGGCAAACCATGAGAGACTTTTGAATACTGAGAACAAACTGAGGTCTGATGGGGTTGGGGGACAGGGAAAGGGGGTTGATAGACATGGAGGACGGTACTTGTTGGGATAAGCACTGAGTGTTATATGGAAACCAACCTGACGATAAACTATAATAAAAAAAAAAATTTTTTAATTAAAATGTTACTTTAAAAAATAAACATTTAAAAAAAGAAACGTTTTTAATTCAATGAAACAAAGCCCCTATTATATTTTCACATGTGCACACAATTAGTTCTCTGTAATCCATCACATATTCTGCTTGGAGCAATTGTTACGAGATTTCTATTGTTGATCAAGAAGCCAATAGTAAATAGTAAAAGACAATATTATGTTTGAAATTATTCTCACTTTCTCTGTTTCTCACTTAAATGTAACCTCTGTGCATTCTTATTTGTAGAGTGCTTTCAAACAAAACATACATAAATCAGTAAATCAAGGTTTAAAAAATGTACTTTAGTAATACATTTTTATAAAATATGATTAGGACTCACTCTGGCAAATGTCCAAGGACTCATATGCACGAACATGCACACGAAGCATACATGCACACACACCTTTCCCAAAGACTGCCGAAGGCCAATAAAACTATGGGTTATTTACAGTCCAAGAGGAAACATATTATTAACCATAATACAGTTTATAGCTTATTTTTAGGGATAAACATATTAACTTAAATTCATCCTTAGAAGTGTTTAAAAATAATTACTTAAAATTTTTTTAACGTTTATTTATTTTTAAGAGACAGAGAGAGACAGAGCATGAGTCGGGGAGGGGCAGAGAGAGACGGAGACACAGAATCTGAAGTGGGCTCCAGACTCTGAGCTGTCAGCACAGAGCTCTATGTGGGGCTTGAACTCATGGACTGTGAGGTCATGACCTGAAGTCGGATGCTTAACGGACTGAGCCACGCAGGAGCCTCAAAATAATTCCTTTTGAAAATAGGTCTCAGCTATGGAATAGAGATACATGCTACTCACAACGTGAAACGGCAATATAAACATCCGTTCCCACTGTCTTCTTTGCTGTTTAAACATGAATGTCTATTCCATAGGGTCACTGTACTTATGGATTTGACAATAATACATATTCTCTATTTCCTTAAATATTGGCCCCTATTTGGAATTTACTATAACACAGATTCAGTGTAAGTTATGAAAAACTAGTCCTTTTATGTATTTTTAAACAAAACCTTTCACTTATTCTGTCTTCCCTAATGCCATGAAACCTTTATTTCCCTTAAAACATTTTTTAAAAATTTGGGGTAAGCTACTGATCATTTCATAAGATCCAGTGATTAAGAATACCTTTAACTGCTAATATTTCGACTTGGAGTGAGATAATAATATTAGGAGTTAACATTGATTAAGCACATAGAGCATGATAGACACCATTTAAGCACTACACTTATCTCATTTAATCCTCACAATAACTAAACAGATAATGTAATAATCCCCACTTTATAGATGACGAAGAGAAGTTACAGAGAACTTAGCAAAGATCATAGAGCCAGTCAGTGGTAGAATTTGAATTCAAACCTTCTTAGTTGTGTTTCAAACTATCTTATACCCTTGCTGCTCAGAATACCAGCTTCCTGGGCACCTGGGTGGCTCAGTCGGTGAAGTGTCAAACTTCAGCTCAGGTCATGATCTCACAGCTTGTGAGTTTGAGCCCTGAGTTGGGCTCTGTGCTGACAGCTCAGAGCCTGGAGCCTGTTTCAGATTCTGTCTCCCTCTCTCTCTGCTCTTCCCTCATTCCCTCTCTCTCTTTCTCTCTCTGTCTCTTGAAAATAAACACACATTAAAAATTAAAAAAAAAAAAAGAATACCAGCTTCTTACTCAAGAGAGTATAAGTAAGGTACAAACCTGAGGGACGCAGACTGTGATTCTTTTGATTGGGAAGGAAGAAAACATTCTAGTGCCTTATTATGAAGGCTTAGTGAGATTGAATCATTGATGTACTTGTAGTAAATCTAAAGTAAACTACAAAAACTCGACCTTTCCTAAAGATTGCCAAAGGTCAAAAAACTCTAGGCTATTTACACCGCAATAGGAAACAACGTGCAGCAGAAACGGAGCAGCACCTATCAGACAGACAAAGTCTAGGAGGGCAATTTTCTCTAGAAAATCTCCTCAAAAATCTTTGAAAGGAAGTGGCACAGTCAGTAAACTTTCACAAAAAGTGTGTTTGGTGATAAAACATGCTGAATGCAACTGAAGGCAATCCTTCAAGTCTAGACGGCCACGCTGCACTAGAGAAGTGACACTTGGTGTTTAAATATCCCTTAAAAAAAATCCCGTTTGTTTACCAAAATCTATTCACACTTGTGGAAAAGCTTCTTTCTTCACTTATCTGAATGTGACAATGAATCAACGTATATTCTCTTCTGTTACCAGAGGTGATAATGGAGAAGCTCAGGTCCTCACCAGAGGCTAGAGGAGGGCGTCTTTTCAGTGCTTTTGGAGAGTAAAGGCTAATATTTCCAAGTAAGAATGCCTCCCTAAGGAGTTGTAATAATGAGGTCCAATGCAAGGCTTGACACCTGACTATGCTAATTATTTCAAGCCAACTAGCAAAAAGTTATTTTCCCTGCGTCCTGGAGATCACCCACATGAAGTGTAATCCCTTCCCCACTTGCTATTTTCACAAAACAGAGGGCTTTGTTCTTCCCGTTTGGCTGTTGTGAAGGCATTTACATTTCATCTGACATGACTGCTCAAATGGGAGACCACCAGCTGCAGACCGCTTGCCCTGGGTGGCTTCCGCAACACGCGTTAGGGCAAAGACTAACTCGCAGTTGCCGGATGTGGCATCCATTGAGAACCCAGATATTTCTTGCTGAACTTGGGAAACAACAAAAACAAAAGGCAAAACCTCCAGCCTCCTATAGCTTTCATTCTAGAATGGGGAAACAAAGTACCTTGGATAAATACATGAAATACACAGTATGTGCTCTGGTAAGAAAATAAAACAAAAAGAGGAGAAGAGAAAGTGTTAGAAAACAGCCCTGAAAAACACAGTAGCAAGACAACATCTCACTAAAAGTTGACTTTATCACGATCATAAGTGGTGAGGTAATGAACTGTGTGAGCGTCTGGAAGAAAGGGTTCTGAGAAAAGGATAGATCCCATTCAAAACCTCGCTGGGGGAAGGAAACATGGCATGTTGTAAGAGGCAGTGTGGTTGGAATAGAGTAACTGAGAGGAAAAGAGGTGTGGAGAAGTGTGGAGGCAGAGACAGGTCATAAAATCACATAGGAACTTACAGGTCAGCAGAAGAATTTGGGATTCTACCCTGGGTAATATAGGTCATGGTGTGTAGCGGATTTTAAGCAGATGACTGATATAATTATGATTTAAATATTTAAAAGATCATTCTTAACTTCTTTGAGAATAGACTGAAGTACAGAGAAGAATTAGTAGGCTACTGAAATAGTGGGAGGTGGTGAAGTTTCTTCTATATTTTAATTATAATCAAATCATGTTAAGATAGGCCCAACCAGATTTGCTATCAAGATTGGATATGAGATAAAGGAAGAACTCAAGACAACCTCAATATTTTTGGAAAAAGCAGTAAGCATGCAATGCCATCTTCTTAGAGAGCTAATATTGTAGGAGGATACCATGAGAGGAATATCAGATTAATTTTGGACAAGTAAAGTTTGCACCAGATCAGGTAGTAAATCGGGGATATAAGTCTAGATCTAGATATAAAATATAAAAGCATCACATACAGATGTTATTTAAAATCATGAGCGAGAATGGGGTCCAGGACACTGAGCATAAAGAGAATAGAGAAGAGACCCAACTCTAGGACTCAGGTCTAGGGTTCCCCACAATTAAATATCAAAAGGAACCAGAAAAAGAGACTGCGAAGAAGCGATCAAAGAGAGTGTGTGGTTCTAGAAACCAAGTGAAAAAGTGCTTTGCAAAGGAGGAAATATTCAACCATGTAAAATGCTGCTGGTAGATTATGAAGAGACTGAGGATTGAAATTGATGGCCATAGTTGACCTTAATATGGGATATAATATTTCCCCAACTAAATTCTACACTCCTCGTGGTCATAAATAGACGATTGAAACTGAGAGTTGAATCTCAAAGTTATTTTGTGCTTATATTGCCTGAACTCTGGACATCATTTTTTATGTAATTTATATTTCAATATATATTATAGGTGGCTTCTCTAGAAAGCCCAATTCTGGGGTGCCTGGGTGGCTCAGGTGGTTGGGCTTCTGACTTTGGGTCAGGTCATGACCTCACAGTTTAGTCTGTGGGTTTGAGCCCTGTGTTGGGTCCTGTGCTGACAGCTAGCTCAGAGGTTGGAGCCCGTCTTCAGTTTCTGTGTCTGTATCTCTCTCTAACCCTCCCCTGTTCATGCTGTCTCTCTATCTCTCTCTCAAAAATAAATAAAACATTAGAAAAAAAAGTCCCTTCTTCTTATTGTTAACACATGGAACCAGACCAAAATAATATGACCATAAATTTTTAGAACCAAAAGTGATCTCAAAATTCATCAAATGGTCAATCTTACTGCTTCACTGGAGGAAAAAGATAGGCTGACACAGAGTAAGTGATTCACCCAAAAGTGGAACAGAATTCACTATGCCTAAATTTCAACTTATTGCTCTTTCCCTTTACCACAATATCCATATACAGTAATTTGGATTAATTTAACAAACTATAGTCTCTTTCAAGGCAGACATACTTTCTTGTATCCACAGCGCCTAGAACTACAAAGAATGCATTTTAGAACCTTGTTGTTTTCCCCCCTCTTCCCACACTAGTTCCTGACAACCATTCTTCAGATGTTTCTCCCTCTAGTTCTGCTTTTTATAGAATGTCTTATAATAGAAATCATACATATTATTATTTACAATTGTTTTGTGAGTAAATGTCTACCAATTTAATTTAAAATGTTTAAAATAGATCTTTTACCTCCCACTAACACAATTTTGGTCTTAAGACATTCCTCAAAGACCCTTTCATAATCTCTTGCTGTGACCTCAGCATCTAGAAATTCTTTAGCTCCTTTGAATTTATTCAACCATCGATTCATGCCTCATCATATATTTATTAATCAAGCATTTATTATCTTTAGCAATATTCACAATATTTTGCTGTTGTTGTGTGTGTATAAACATTCCCACTTGAACTGTCTATATTTCCTTATATTCTTCTGGATACTCAGCAAAGTACCAGTGACTGTAACAGTCCTAAAATCAAAGTTTGATTTATTGAAAATGTGGCAGCAACATTAACCATCAAATCACAATGTTGACTCTCAACAGTCCCAGATTTCAGTAGTAGCATTTGAATGTAAAATTAGTACACTTGAATAAAATTGACATTATCTTCTTTTTTCATTTAAAATCTCTTAGTAGCACAGACTTATATTTCCAGAGTTTTCTCTCCCATGTGCCTTTAAGCATATAAGATTAGATGTCTGGCCTTGCACCAGAAAGCAGGGCTGACAGGATATGAAATCCTGGGGATAACAGGGATCTAGCTATTTCTCTTTCAAGACATTTTTTTTTAGCCAGAAACTGAAAAGGCGAGTGAAACTGGGACAACCCAGTGACAAGTGACAAGAAAGAGAGGAAAGATCATGTCTTTTTCCACAAAAACATACTAACTAAGATTCTGGCTTTAATATTAATATTTTTGGTTACAGTTAAGCTTTAAAGTTAATGAAATTCTCATTTATATGCTGATCTAGGGACATGAATCCCAAGTTACAGATGGGATGGAAATTAGCAATAAAGAAAATTAATGAAAAGCAAATAGAAAATATGCCCACAGAGATGACCACACGTACACATATGCCGACACTCATGCCAGGGTAATATGAGAGAAGCTGGTCGCTTTTTGGATGTGAGCTTTTTGAAAAAGTTCAATTTATTCATCGTGTGTGTGTGTGTGTGTGTGTGTGTGTGTGTGTGTGTG
>NC_043703.1:96247407-96252064 GCF_006229205.1 Suricata suricatta
AGACAAGACCAGGAAGTCTTCTGACTCTTCTGTAGAACTACAATGAAATAAATAAATACAAAAGCTTTTATGCTACTTTGTTTTTATGCTACTTCAATCATAGTAAAATATCCTCTCACATTTTCTTCTGGGTATAATAAAGGTTACATAAAAAGCAAAAGTAAAAGGGTCAGGAGAAAAAAGCAGTTTAAACTCTGCCTCATGGCAAAGTGCTTTTATTTATTTTTATTTATTTATTTTTTATTTTAAAATATAGTTTATTGTCAAGTCAGTTTCCATTTAACACCAGTGCTCATCCCAACAAGTGCCCTCCTCCATGCCCATCACCCATTTTTCCCTTCTCCCCTATCAACCTCAGTTTGTTCTCTGTATTTAAGAGTCTCCTGTGGTCTGTCTCTCTCCCTCTCCTTAACTATTTTTCCCCCTTCCTTTCCCCTATGGTCCTCTGTTAAGTTTCTCCTGTTCCACATATGAGTGAAAACATATGGTATCTGTCTTTCTCTCCTGACGTATTCCACTTAGCATAACACCCTCATGTTCCATCCACATTGCTACAAATGGCCAGGCTTCATTCAAAGGGGTTTTAAACAGTTCCCAAGGAGCACCACGCAGAAATGAACCTAGTGAAAGGAATTTCCCTTACTTCACTCCCTTGTGTCTTTCATCCTTCATTCTTATCCTTTCATCATAGGTTTCTACATGTAAAACGGCTGAAAGTTTAGTTACATGACCACTTGATCAAATATTTATAAGGTGCCAGGTTAAGCAGAGAGATCTTTGAGAACTGGGATGTTTGTCTTGCTTGATGTCACCTGGCACTTGGTAGAAGCTATAGTTAAGAAAACATATCTGAGAAGATGTGAGCTTGGTGGTACCACAACAGGTCATACAAATAAGGGAAAATAAAAGGAGAAAGACAATGAGTCATAAGGACATTTTTCTTCCCCTGCATCTAGCTTTTCTTGAGTCCATTAGCCAACATACTGTTCTGATGTTTTAGCCAGGTTGAGTTAAATTTTCCTCCGTTTTGCATTACAAAGATTCCTAGCTAATACAATAAGAATCAAGAAACAACTCATGAAAACAGAATCCATAGTCCCTATGACTTTCTCAGAGCTTGGAGGTCTGATGTAGCTCCTCAAACCTAGGAAAAAGGCCAAAGATTAGCATTGAAACCCTAACTAGGAATTAAGGAGAGTAGCCTCACTTAAGCAGTTCTCAAAAGTGTGCTATGGATGCTGTTACCCAACATGTACCACATGCTACCTCAATGGAATAGAAAACTATGCCAAAACAAACCAACAAAGATGAAAACAAAGCACTGTGGCATTGAGTAAGTTTAGGAAGCTGTAGGTGGAATTTATTATTTTCATTATTAACCATTTATATGCTAATTAGCATATAGACTCCAAAAGGGCATTGAGGCCAGTGACCATTTGCTGAGGTCTTTGGGATGCTTTTCAGTATCTATCCTCCGTGTGGAGACTTTATCAGAGTGGCTGCAGTTGAAGACAGCTGGTGGAGCACATAGAGATCTGGGATCCTGGCCAATTCTCTTCCAGATATAAAGACTAACAATATTTAATACCAAAGTTATCAGAAATATTTTTGCATAAACACTGCCACTTTATAGGTACCTGGGTGGCTCAGCTGGTTAAGTGTCCGACTTCAGCTCAGGTCATGATCTCACTGCTTGTACGTTTAAGCCCCACGTTGGGCTCTGTGCTGACAGCTCAGAGCCTGGAGCCTGCTTTGGATTCCGGGCCTCCCTCTTTCTCTTCCCTTCCCCTGGTCATGCTCTGTCTCTGTCTCTCTGTTTCTCTCTTTCAAAAATAAATAAACATTAAAAAATTTAAAAATTGCTCACTTTAACTTAATTATGGCTTTATTGGTACCTCTTATGAGAAGCTTATTCCTTCCTGCAAACATTTTCCAGACATCACTTGGACACCTCTGAAATCCATTTTAATGGATTCTAGAATTATTTGGATGTAAATATTCAATGAAATAAAATTAGAGAAATTTTCAAAAATGTGTTTCTCAGTTTGTGTTGAAAAGCTATAAGCTATAGTTATAGTGAACTTTATTCACTGTAAATCTTTAAGAGAATGGTATATTTATGTAGCTCCTTCCTGACTTCATTAATCATTAACACTTTTGTCCTGGCGCATCCTGAAAGCCTAGTGTTTCAAGGGCTTTCCCTTTGACTACCTCTGACAAACCCACCTTATTTCTGAGATTATGACTGTGAATAATGATTTAGTGTTTTCTTTGGTCAATGTGTATCTTCAAGATGTAACCAGTCATACAATCACTAGCCAAGCCCAACTACTTCCCAGTTCAGGTTTGGGTGTCATGAAGATGGGGGTGACCCTCCTTGCGGACAGGAACCTTGGCTTGTACATATCTCTGATCCCTAAAGTGCTCTGCACAGAATTGACACTAAGCTCAATAAATGTTTTTCAATAAAGGAAGAAAGGCTCTGTTGCCACTTATAGTACAGAGCAGTTTTCATCTTAAAAGCCCTTTATTCACATTAATTCAGCTATTTACATTTTGCTGATGGGTAAAGCCTGAAGAGGCTAAATGGGCTGTTAAAGGGCAGAGAGAGTAAACCCCTGCCTGCCAGGAATTAAAAATTTGCAATTACTGTTTTCTACTCCTATGCCCAAGGCTTTATTTAAGGGGGAGGGGGGAGAAAAAAAGGACAAACATCTAACAAAGGCCTGCTAGATATTGGTTATTCTACTGTTAGGATACGTCAATAGTAGTTAAAGAAATAAATGGTCCCAACAGCTCTATCGAACAGGTATGAACAAAAAGCTCTATTTGTGGTAGTTTTGAGCATGTGCATGTCATCAGTTTTGATACACATAGGGATGCAGAATTACTAATTCCCACCTGCACGTCTAAAATAACTGCCAGGTGCCATGCACTGTTTACACAGGTATTGAAATACATTTGACCTAAACTTTATTTTGTTCTTGCAAAAGTGTGCTAATTGTATAGATCCAAAGGCAGTAAGAACATCATAATTTCAAAACAGACATTAAGGCAATTGAAAAATCCATGGAACTGAACTTCAAAGTAAAGTCCACATCGAGATGGTCAGGCGTGTGCAGTTATGCTACCTCATATGTGTTCTTTCATGAGCTAGTTCATATCCTAAACTCTTACCTCTTTAAAATATCTTATTTTGCTGTGAACTATAGGAAATGGCAAGAAAAAAAAATTCTTGGTTATAGATTGCTTCAATTCTCAGCTGTGTATCCCTATATTCCTTGGAGACCTTGACTTTCTCAGAGTAGCTTCCTACAAGTGAAAAGCAATAAAAAATCTAGCATCTATAGATCCTGTAAGAGAGTGTGGAGAGAAGTCCAGTGAGACAGAAAGGGAAGTTCTAAACCTCTGGCTTTGTGGGCTCTTCTTCCTTGTTGTCTACCTCTCTCTACTCTGATGAGATCTATGCAATTTAAGCCTTAGGAGATGACTGCCTTTTACTCTCAAAGGAACACTTGATGGAATTAAAAAAGAACATATTTCCACCTAGCCAATGACATTGATTGTGTGCCTAAGTCATACTTAGCCTGGAAGTTGATATCTTATGGAGAGGGCAGGTGTGGTACCAGGGAGTTAAGTGAGTAAGTATATTGCTAATTAGGACCAAGAATATACGGACTGATCTAAGATGAATACCCAGTGGTGTCAGGTGTCAGATGCAAGCAGCAAAGAATGGTGCTTTATGAAGTTGGATGTAACAAATCCCCATGCAGCTGGCTTAAGATTGGAATGGCAGGTAATAGGCATGAAATAGTTGGAAGATGTAGGGGAAACGGCGAAGGCAAGCTGTTGGAACAGGGCAGACTGATGTCCCTTGCTCTTAGGTTTTATACAAGGATTAAGAATAGGACTCAGTGCAATTTAAAACATTTAGGCACTGACAAGTGGGCAACCTAGATTGCAGAAAAGATCAAAAGAGAAGTTAATGCATGCAAGTTTGTTAGATGAGAATAACTACTGAAAATCCTCCAGGGGAATTAACCGTGTTACTGACTTGGGTGGAGTAGATATACCACACCTCCACACCTGTCGTCTTCACCAGCCTACAAGGTGCTATATGGACTCTTCTCCGCTTCTCCAGGTGCACAAGGATCTGCTGAAAAACTAATAATTTTTAGATTCTGATCTAGAGCTACAATTGAGGGAAAAGTTAGTAAGTCAGTTGGTGCCCTGGAAAAGAAAGCTAAATTAAAGCCATGGATATGAGAGAAGGAAAATCTTTATTTAGGGACAGGTAAAGAAAGGCTTTCTCTTGGGGAAGGCCTCAAAACCACATAAATGCTCAAGAGGTCATAAACTTCTAGAGCAGGAAGTGTCTTAGTTACCACCTGAACAAAAATTTGCTATTTACAGAGAAGGAAGCTGAAGCTTTGAGGAATTATTTTCCCAAATCACACATCTCACTGGCAAAGTCAAGATCTGAGAACACTGCTTTGCTCCTGTCTTGAACTCCTCTTTATTTTGGAAACCTTCAATGAAGCAGAACATCTAATAAGAGTTAATTAGGGGGAAGAGCACTGGGTGTTGTATGGAAAACAATTTGACAATAAAATATTATGGAGAAAAAAAATCCTCTCTCTCTCTCTCTCTCTCTCTC
>NC_043703.1:96252164-96267623 GCF_006229205.1 Suricata suricatta
CTCTCTCTCTCTCTCTCTCTCTCTCTCTCTCTCTCTCTCTCTGTCTGAGCCAGCTTTAAATCCCCTCTCTCTGGGATGCAAAACTTGAGAGACTATTGAATGCTGAGAATGAACCAAGGGTTGAGGGGGAAGGGGGAGGGGGGAAAAGAGGAGGTGGTGATGGTGGAGGGCACTTAAGGGGAAGAGCACTGGGTGTTGTATGGAAAACAATTTGACAATAAAATATTATGGAGAAAAAAAAGAGTTAATTAGTAACAGGTACAGCTGGGCCCTTCTCTTGCCTGGCTACTTGAACGTAATTAAATATAACGTCTGATTCAAACAGAGAAGGCTACTCTGGTATATTCTGCGAAGATGAACATCTGGATACAGAAAACTTACACTCTAAAGGCAAAGAATTTCACAGTCAAAAATTAAGTCAACTGATCAAGGAATATTGCTTGTGTGTTCTGAACTTAGAACTATAATTTTTTTGAAAAGCAAAAAAAAAAGTGCTTTGAGATATAGCTGCCCATACTAATCAAAAGTAATTGGTGAAGTGCTGGGGTGGCTTAGTCAGTTAGGCATCCAGCTGTTGGTTAGGCCCAGGTCATGACCTCATGGTTCAGGAGATCAAGCCCTGTGTCCAGCTCTGTGCTCGTAGAGCGGTGCCTACTTGGAATTTCCTCTTTCTTTCTCTCTCTGCCCCTCCCCAAGCATGCACTCTCTCAAGATAATTAAACTTTAAAAAATTAATGTGAAAAATCATAGTGCTAAGATAAGAGGTCTTTCCTTATCTACCACATTTCTAACCAAGATACATGGTCACCATTAAAGATGTTATGCAGAACTGATTCAGTAAAGACTCCAGGTGGTAGGGAACTGAATGAAATTTCTTACAAAGTCAGTGCCCTGTCGTGGGAAGGATTCCACAGCATGGCACACAAACCACTAGCAAAACTCTATTAAGAAAACCTCACCATGCAGTCATTTGATAAAATGTAGACCAAGTAAGTGTTGATCACCAGCCTGAGGAACAAATGAGCAGATTGCAGGAGGCAGTTTCCCAGGCCTATCCCGAAAGTAAGACACTGACACACAACCCTAAGAAGTCCCTGCTCTTCCCTAATCCTCTTTCTCTCAGCACACACCCATTTTCCTCTTAAATCTCCTAGCTGCAAACATTACTTAATGATGTTTACTCTATCCTTTTTACACCCACAAACTCAGTCTAGAGTTGCCTATTTTGTGACATCATCATTGATAAAAGAGTCCAATGGCATTAGAAAATCCTGACATAACCTAACTGATATACTCCTGGCAGATAATTACTTAAAACACCAGAAGAGATGGCTGTCTAATCTATTCCTAAAAATCTGAGCAGACAGTACTTCATCCCTCTGCTATTCCTCCCCCATCACCAACAATTCCTGCTAGTTCACTGGAGTGTTTTGGACAAGAAAACAAAACTATTACACTCCAAAGTAAAGCGTGCCCTTCTCTTTCCAATCCTAAGGCTGTCATTAGCAGTTGCAAGGCAACAGGCTTACTATTATTTAAGATGACATTGAATTCTTGGTATTAAACAGATGCATTGATTCATTTGTTGAATAAATAGTTACTGAGGTACACGACTATACACAGGGTAAGTTGATAAAATTAAAAAAAAACAGCTATTAAGAAACATTTTTTACAAGTCATTACAAGAGCTTTAAGCAGCTATAAAAAGGTAGATAAGGATAGAATATATGTTTTAGGGTGGAGGGACACCAGATCCAAATACTGCAGCAGAAAAAACACGTATTGATTTTTTTTCTTACCAACTATAGAGTATAAACAAGCTGCCAACTGATGTCTGATCAAAGTAAAGGCTATGATTATCCTGGTTGTAGTGTTTTAGAGTTTCATTGTAGAAGAGAAGGATATTTATGGATTCACTAATCGGTTTGCAGTCAAATAATTCTACTGAGGGAAAAAAAAGAGTATGCTTGCAAGAAAATTGAGACATAACATGGATAATACAAAGCCTACATTTAATCTTGGCCAATTCTATTGTCTTGTATTTTGTGTAGATGTCAAACATATCAGTGAAAAGAAAATGGTTCACAAATGTTAACCCAGGGACTTAACCTACTTTTCCTACTCTCCCGGTCTTCAAAACAATAGATCTTTCTTCTCTTTTCATCTCTAAAATATTGTCCAATTTTCTCTGACAATCTCTCCTGCTAGAGTAAAGGGAAGAAATCGTTAGAAAGTTCATCTTCTAATTAAGTTCTCCCTTCATAAAATCACTTACTTAATTATGAAAGCTGCTATGCAGCTATATAAAAACACCACATTTTCTACCCAGAAATGAAGGATGCCGAGCAGGGCTGAGTTGCACAGAAAGAAGAAATAAGATTTCCTGAGAATACATTGTGCAGAGTGAGGTGGGTAAAGTTCCCAAGTCCAAGAATAAGTTGACTCAAAGTGGTTATTCACGAAGTCCTGAAAGCGATCTAAATTCAAACTTCCTTTTGTTTTGCCAGGAGGCCTGATTTAGAGATTGAACGTGATGGGCTTTTATAACACATCTTCTAACTTCATTTAATATTGTTAAAATATTCTGTCTCTAATGTTACAGCTTATAATATCCTAAAAGACTCAGATTATTTATTCATTGGGAAGGCACCATTCTCTAACAGACATTTGATGCCTATCCACCTCCCTAGAAAGAGTGTGAAGGAATCCTTGATGTACAACTTACAGAATTTGCTGTAGCTTTAAGGCAAAGAGAAAGAAATGCCTCTGCCCTAATCAGGCATGACAGCCATGAAATCCTATGTGCAAACTGAATATCAAACTGATATTATTTTTACTGTCCAAAATGCATTATCTGGAAGATTGAATAAATAAAAAATAATAATTAGTTTGTTATGGTCCCAGCCAATAAAAGGAGAAATCAAACAGAATAAATATAGAGATACCCATTTGTACACATTTGGGAACGGATAAATGACCTCACTGAAAGACTGCAGAAAAATGGAGAATAACCTTCAAAAACTAGAAAAGAATCAATGGCTTTTAATTTTGCTTATTGAAATTGCAAATATGAACACATTTCTAATTTGTGCTAAACAAAGAAATACAACAAAGAGCCTAGTAGAAAGTATTTATAACACTGTCACTTGAAGATTTTGCTTTGACAACATTGAAAGGTAAGAGACAAACCAATACATTTTCTTCACTTGGGCCAGAATGAACCTATCAAACTCAACTAACCCTAGACTCATGCAAACCAAAGATGTATTTGGTAGTCACCACACACATACTTTCAGTGGTTGATTAGTGAGCATTTGTGGACATGTTTGTTCTTAGCATGGAGCTACTAACACACACTTAGATTAAGGCCACAAATGATGGCAGTCTCTCCAGAATGTTTACTGATCAAGTCATTGATCATGGGCTGTCATGAAATCTAAACAAATTTTTCTTGATTTAGTCAAGAATTTTGTTCTATTTGACTGTAACTAGATTTCCCAATTGTGCCTGTCAATCAAAATTAAAAAAGAAGAAATGTAATAACTTTATTTCTAAATCTAGAGCCAGGACAAAACTTCCAAGTCATTATTAACTAGTAGTCTACCAAAAATACAGCTCTCATTTAGTCGATTCAGCTCTTCTTAATTATTCTCTGTGTCAAAAAGTAGACTGCCTGCCACTCAAAAAGTCATCAGCTGAAGAGAACAGTAAATTTGATCTTGATTGAGAGTAGAAGAGATGGTTGGCTGTTTATGA
Organism: Suricata suricatta; assembly: GCF_006229205.1. NCBI lineage: Eukaryota > Metazoa > Chordata > Mammalia > Carnivora > Herpestidae > Suricata > Suricata suricatta. The sequence continues at coordinate 96,255,921 of NC_043703.1, forward strand.
AAGGATGCTTGAAAGTTATACGTTAGAAAGAAAAAATAATAAAAATTCTGTTTTGTTTTTCTATTTACAGGTTTTGCTTTTCCCGAAACAAACTAATTATTCCTCTGAAGGAGAAAGAGACATTTTACTTTTTCATGTTACATTTACTTACTTGATTGGATCTGTATAATTCTAAACCAAACAAGACCATCTTCTTCTAACAAAAAGCTGTCATTAAAAAATATTGATGGAATCTTGGGGGGCCTGGGTGGCTCAGCTGGTTAAGCATCCCACTCTTGATTTTGGCTCAGGTCATGGACATGCAGTTCATGGGTTAAAGCCCCACATCAGGCTTTGTGCTGATACTGTGAGCCTGCTTGGGATTTCTCTCCCTCTCTCTCTCTCTCTCTCTCTCTCTCTCTTTCTCTCCCCCACCCTTTCTCTCTACCACCTCCCCTGCTCTCCACTCTCTCTCTCTCAAAATACATAAATAAACTTAGAAAAATATTGATGCAATCTTGTAAACTAAAAAAAAAAAAGAAAGAAAAGTAGAGAAAAACCCATTTATCATTATCATTCTCTTACAAATTAATTTAGTTGGAAACTACAAAGGAATTTTTTAAAGTACATAGACTTTGGAACAGCACTGCATTTAATCTCTCAATTTTGTTGAGTTGGAGTGGGTGGGTTGGGACACAATGCCACTACTCTGGTTTCCAATACTTAAAAATTCTCTCTAGGGGCACCTGGGTGGCTGTCAGTTAAGCACCCAACTCTTGATTTCGGCTCAGGTCATGATCTCATGGGATTGGGTCCATGTGGGGCTCTGTGTTGACAGTGTAGTTTGCTTGTGATTCTCTCTCCCTCTTTCCTGCCCTCCCCAACTCATATGCAGTCTCTCTCTCTCCCCCTCAAAATAAATAGATAAACATTTAAAAATTCTCTCTATAGTGAAAACAAGGCAAACTGAAAAAAAGATTCTCTGTGTCTTCTGAAGGAACCCTTGGTGTAGGGCCTCAAAGGAAAAGTAATTCAATGAGCCATTTGTAACACATCAATGCTAATTCCTTAAGTTGTTTGTGGTTACAAAGAGATGAAACACCACAAGGAATTTAGGCAAATCTATGACAAAAGAATTAGAATGTTAATTATCAATTCTCACTGCCCTCTGTTATCTATCCAGAGGTGAAACCCCTTTGTTTTATTCTCATTCTCACACTTCTTACTTATTCTTCTTTTCCAATTTGGTTTAACTTTGAAAAGAATTTAATCATTGGCCATAATGACAATAAAGCAGGCAATTCCTCAGACTATTTTGTAAAGTGTGCTGAAACACTTAACAATGATCTTCTTGCAGACTGTACTGCCCTCTGATTATTAGGCTTCGAGCTATCTTATTTCCTTGTTCCATTCTTCCCTACACTCAAAAGGTCCCCAAAGAACAACCTTCTGAAGGATAGGAACATTGGTCCCATTAGTTTGTCATAAAACTAAAGTGATTCATGTGTTTAATAACACAGAATGTGAGCCATAAAAGTCTGACTTCTCAATTGGGATTGTTCTTGGAAATGTGGGCCAAAGAAATCAGATAAAAGTTGAGAAGTGAAGATAAAAGGTAAAAAGTCCATTTTGTAAATGTATAACATTCTCAAAATCATAGGAAGAGAAATAAAGTTACTACGTAGGCCATCATGTGAACTTGAACTAATGTTATTCACTAACGTTATTCCTGATAGGACAATGACAGTCATATCATTAATCCAAAATATTCATCAATTTCCCACAAGGAGATTGAGTAGACAGATTCAATAGCTGCTCTTTGCTAAAGTTAAGGGAAAGTTCTGACATACAGTTAAAATGTTTTGTTTGTTTTTTTTTAGTATCCAAGGAGATAAATTCCCAGCTTGCCAATGACGTCATGCATTTTAAAGGAAACAAACACCACCAGTAATAACCTGGTGAATATTATCATATCTCACTTCCATTAGTTTTGGCACAAAGAGCAACTGGCAACGATTACAGAAATCATTGAAATCAATGATTATAGATGTGATAGAGAAAGTTTAATTTCACCCTCATTTGACCATACCAATTATTTTATCCTTACTAAGGAAACATATTGTAAGATTCTCTTCCAAGTCAACAGAAACAAGTCATCAGAAAATATAATATTTCCAAGTCTAACTTTTTTATTTTTTTGTATGTTTATTATTGAGACAGAAACAGAGCATGAGTGGGGGAAGGAAAGAGAGAGAGGGAGACACAGAATCCGAAGCAGGCTCCAGGCTCTGAGCTGTCAGCCCAGAGCCCAACGTGGGCTCAAACACACTAACTGTGAGATCATGACCTGAGCCAAAGCCGGCCATTTAACTGACTGAGCCACCCAGGAGCCCCCAAGTTTACCTTTTTTAAATGATAGATAATGGGAGCAGTAGCTGAAAGTGGTAACATCTATGAACATATTTAGTTTGAGAAAAATTAGGTTTAAAAGAAAGATGGATTCTACCCTGAGATATATGCATGTATATCTATATCTATCTGTGTGTGCGCACACACACACACGCACGCACACACACACGCAAACTCCCTACATAATTTGATAAGCATGATGTTTTCATTTTCCTTTTTAACAATGAATCACAAGGTTATTCATTCAAGAATTATTTATTATGGGAAAATATCATACTGTACACAAAGTAAGTACCTAATAATGAAGATGTAGATAAAAAGCATAGCACAAGAACTTGTTCTTCCTACATGTAGGACTTTATACTTTAAAATGATTATTATCAAAATTGAGCTGACTTCTATCAGTAAAGGCACAGGTCTGTCTGATTTCAGAGATCAAGAGGCACAAGAAGTATCCACTAAATGTGATACAAATAACATATGGATCACATCATCTGTGGTGTCTTTTTATTTTTTAATTTTTTTATTTATTTTTTGAGATAGAGAGAGAAAGAGTACAAGTGGGAAAGGACAGAGAGAGAGGGAGACACAGAATCTGAAGCAGTCTCCAGACTCTGAGCTGTCAGCACAGAGCCTGATGTGGAACTCGAACTCGTGACCTGTGAGATCATGACCTCATCCAAAGTCAGAAGCTTAACCAACTGAGCCACCCATGCACTCCAACCAGACCTGCTGATTAAGTAACTTCAGCATGAGGTCAAGTAATCTTTATTTTCCAGAAGCTGACCATGTGACTCTTTTTACCTCTAAAATCTGATAACCACTGTAGCACCAAGTTCAGGATGCTACTAGATAGACGTACAAGAGTACATCTTAAAGGAATTTTGAGACAGTCCAGGGCACTCCACACTTATCTAAACATTTAGGACAGCAGTCACAAAAGTGCCTAGAAAGGTCAGGCAGCATTTTAAAATAGGAACGGGGAGAAACAGCACTATTACCAACAAAAGAGAGTCTTCCAGGTTGGTCTAAAGACAGTGGCACCTACTCACTTCTACTTGATTACTCTCCTGCAAGAATGCAGACCACTTTGCTAGATATGCTTGATTTTTTCCCTTTCTTTCACATAGTGGAGATAGTGATGTTTATGTGAAACATCTTAATTTTTAAATGTTCACAACCAATTCAAAATACTTTCAGTGTTCAATCTGCCACTATTTAGGAAAACAAAATGTGTATGACAGATTCCAATGCAAGGACAATCAATTTGCAACATGTGATCTTGGTAAACTGAAAAATATTGTAGTATACAGTTTTGCCACATACATACTTTTACCTCCATCTATGATTTCCATATATAAAGCACAGATACACCTGTAATATCAATACTAGATGTAGGTACTTTGGAAGAGATTAATATACAGCAATGGACCTATCTACAAATAAATTACAGTCTAAACAACAAGTAGGACTTTATACTCCATAGCAATGACTAAATCAACTAAGAGTTTCAGAGAAGACGGTGGTCAGCATGAGGAAGATTACAGAGGGCTTCCTAGAAAAGGCAGTATTTAAATTGAACAATGAAAGGTGATCAATCTTTTTATTAAAGGACTTTAAATAATTTTATTAAGACTATAAAACTCCTTTCTGCTAAAGATTTTATCAGGTCAGCTAATACATACATAATACACAGTAAAAGCCATTTAAAAAATTAGAAGGTGGGGATGAGGGGTGGACAAAATAGGTGAAGGGGAGTGGGAAATACAGGCTTCCAGTTATGGAATGAATACATCATGAGAAAAAAGGTACAGCAGGGGGATTTGGCCAATGGTATTGCAACAGTGTTGCATGGGGACTGATGGTAGTAGCGACACTTGTGACTACAGCATATAGAGATGCTGAATCACTATGTTGTACAACTGAAACTAATGTAACATTGTGTACCATTACGCTAAAAAAATAAATCTATAAAAATTCAAGAAGGAAAGAATGAAGATAAAGTAAAGTCCAAGAATTGAGGAAGGAGGGAAGGAAGGAAGGAAGGAAGGAAGGGAGGAAGGGAGGAAGGGAGGAAGGGAGGAAGGGAGGAAGGAGGGAAGGAACGAAGGAAGGAGGGAAGGAGGGCAGGAAGAGGAAAGGAAAGTAATAAGGCTAAATAATATGAAAGAAGTTTATAGCTATAAGGATACTCAGGCAATGGACCATGCTATCAAGGGAATTTTGAGACACTTGGCTGGAAGACACTAATTTATCATGGGTTGATATAAGTATAATTAAAATCAACCCAGACACAAAACAAAGGAGAAACTATGTAACTTTTAAAATTTGCTTTATTACCTATGGACAGGAGAGCAGCAAATGTGTAAATATTCTATAGCTTAATCTTCCTTTAAAAAGCTCCCACTCAACATGCCTTCCCCTTGCAAGAATAACTTTAAATGACTCTACACAAGCCATCCAAACGTTTGAGTCAGGTATTCCACATCCGCAGTCTGGCTCTATTCTACTGTTTCAACCATTTCTCCTGCCCCTTGTAGACACAGGCCATCTACTCTCATTAGACTGATCTATTTCTTCTTTTCTAAGGCTTGCAAGCCTATTGCCAGGCTCGAACCTTGTGTTCACTCAAACTCACATAACCTAAACTCTTCTCGTCATCAATCTCAATTCTTTTCATCCTTCAGAGCTAAGTTCCTCCTGGCATTCTGGACTCAAAGCTCATAGTATCTTCTTCTCAGGACTTCACCAGCTGTCACTGTCTGTCTCCGTCATGTACCACACAATACGTGACCTCTCTTTCATTTTTCTATTTTACTATCACAATGATGGAGTTACCATGTTTCAGTCTCTCATCTAGACTACAATGTCTTTATCAATGACCATCAGTGCTTACACTTCAGCATACATAGTATTTTGCCCCAAATACATTCGTAGTGATTTTTTAAATGGATTTACTGATTAATCTCCAAAACAATTTAAAGCTTTATCGAATCTACACTAATTCTAACAAGATTTCAAAAGAATCCTATAAAAATATTTTAATATCCTCCAAAACTATGGCTGTATGTTTTTTCTTCCTCCATGGCATAGATTAAACTAGGATGTGTTTCCAAAGCAAGACAGTGGCCTCTGAGAGCTTCGGGCATAATCTTGGTTCCTTCAGGGAGAAAGAAATTATTCTCTATTGCCCTCACTTCAAAGCAATTATAGCAGAACTATCCTCCAATTTATAGCCACAGGGATTCTGGAGGCTGATGAAGGCTCAATTCAGGAGCAGGTTCAGGATCTGCAACATACTCTTCAGTTTCTCATCTTTAAAACTTCGACAATAGCAATGAGGGCACAAGTCAACTGTAAGCTTCCTTCACATTGTTGGTTGTTCTTGAACTTTTAGTTTCAAGCCCTACCTGGGCTTTGCCCCTCTCAGCATTATCTATATCTTTGCTCCTTTATTTCCTATCTCAATATTCACGGGCCCTGTTCATTTTCTTGACTGCCCAAGACAATAATCTGAAGGAGAAACCACAAAACTAGGGGGAAAAGTAGTGGCACACACACAAAAATCTCTGGCAGATACTGCCACCTACAGGGGTTACATGGGCATCGTGCTTAAGATCATCTACACTGCATTCACTCAAAAGGGGAATCCCATTTATATGAGGGGGAAACTGGGCATATTTCAACTCCATGGATACGGAAGAAGCCATTTCTATCAAATCACAACCTTTATTCAGAGTATAAATGATTATGAGTGTATCTCTGTGTGTCTGGGTGTATATTTATGTAAAATATGTGATTTATTAATTAAACTGGGTCAGCAAAATTTAATAAGGCTGTAAGAAAGAAGATAAAAAAGACATAGAAGAAGTAATTTCTGTTATTGAAAATATATTTGAAAAACACCAGAAGTCATTATTGAAATACAATGTGACAGGATGTATATCTATAGCCCACCTATCTGGGGGTTGAGGGTATTTTCCTCTAATATCTTTAAGTTTAAAATTATAGATTATTTATGAAATAACTATCCTTGAAATGAATTGTATAGATCTTGCTTTCTTAAATATGTGAGGCTTGATATTTATGTGATAATTTAATATCACGTAATATCATCTTTATTATGGATGTATGCTATTGGATTGGGAAATAAAAAAGTAAAAAAAATATTTTGAATATATGTTATGCAATTAACCATGATTTAAAAAAAATATTTGGAATAAACTTAAAAGAATAATGCCAAAAAAATCACAAAGAATCCCATATTCCTTTTACCCAGATTCAGCTCTTAACATTTCTCCTCACTTGTTTATTTGTTCTCTCTGTATACATTTCATAGCTCTTCTCCATAAATGCACCCACAATTATTTTCTCTTAACCATGTGCTGGTAAATGATATATATTTTGGCACTTTATCCCTAAACATTTCAGTATATATATCCTAACAGAGATATTCTCTTACATAACCACAATAAAATTACCAATATAATACATTTTTTATCTAATCTACCACCTCTGTCCCCATTTTGTCAAATGACTGAGAAATGACTTTCACACCATTTTTTCCCCTACAGGACGCAATTCGGCCTAACAGAGCCATAATTTTTTAAAGTCCTCAAATCTGCGTTGGAGGTGGGGAGAGGGGAAGATAGGATTTCCTCCTCTCCACTACCAGCCTTGCAGTCAAAAGGCCTGATTGAGGGCGAATCCCGTTCATTCTCTGCTACTTTCTGTAACATGTCTTAGACTCCAAAAAAAAAAGCTAATAAAATATTTTGGAGTTATGAATGGGCTAAGATTAAATACCCAATAAATGAGGGACTGAAGATCTTTTCTGTCACTACAGGGCAGGTGATTTCTGGATATGTATTTGACAGCTCAGGGAAGTTTCTGTGTACCTCCTGATAAGTGAATTATAGTGCTATAGATAGGTGTGGCCTTACTTTATATGTTCATAACAGAATTCTGTCAATCGGCTAAGAATCACAAATAGCCTGACACACTAAATTTATCACTTTCGTGTTTGGTAAACACTTTTTGGAAAGCTGGAGGAATAATAAAATATTGTCATCAAAAACAATTGTGAAATTGATGATCAATAAGCATTAGGTAACTGCAGAACAATCTATGTATTTTTAAGAGGAGAGAGGGAAGAAGATTAAACTTGCAGCTATGATAATCACAGTTCATTAAAAAGTGTTACCTGCAACAGTAACTATGCATTTCCAAGTAGATATTTCAACTTTCTAAGACAACACAGTGTTTCAGACATATTAAGTCTAGTATGGTGAAGTGTATCACTATATTATGTCATTTTCCCTAAGGTAAAAAATTTCCCATCAGGTTGTTGTTTTTGTTTTCATTTCATATTTACCTAACACTTGGACAGTCCATTGCAAAGATGAGATTTTCAATGGTTACTGAGTGAATTCAACAGTAACAAAGGATCTTACCAGGAAGCCTATGCAAGGATAATAAGGAAAACTTCAATTGCCCAGAACACAAGTGACCAAAACTTGCATTAACTGATTTTTTTCCCTAAACTTCTATTATTATTTTAAAAATTAAAATTATCATACAGTTGAGTAGAAATATATTTTAACACATTTATATGTTAAGTATACATTTGGTCCCCTTTCCTACATCTTAGCATCTACATCTATGCAATAGTAATCAGTGACAGAATGGAATTTTAAAGGTCCTCCTACAGTGTCCTAAATCAGCAAAAATAACATCAATATGTTTGCTAGGATAATAAATACAAAATAGAATATTGCAGTTATATATAGTAATTTCCAACAATGCAAATATTTTTAGTGTTCCTCTAAATCCTTAATTAAATAAAACAGCATCTTTCCCAATAATTGTATTTAAATTAGATTCCATTATACCATAATATTTTGGATGAGATTTCATAATGGCAATTACCAAATAAAATATGCCTTTGAGGTGACATAGATCCTAAATTATTACAATAGGAGAATGTGTTCTAGATCATGTTAACAAAGAAAAACTAATTCCCCTGGGAAAGTAAATTAGACAGCTTATCTGCTAAGATAAGTATATCCAGTACAGTTTTTAATGGTATTTTTCAAATTCTATACAGCTACGTACATCACTACCCTCCACAGGTGGGATTTCATTTCCCAAAGCTCATTTGATCATAGAACACTTGTTCTTGGAGACTAGATTACACTTCCTGAAGCTAGTGTGTTTTGGATGATAGGTAGGGAAAGCTGATCTAACACATAAGTGGGTCATTCCCCTTCCCCAAATCATTATACATACTAATATCACCTGAAGCCCAATCCTTTACAATGTCATTACTAACATCATTAATAGAATTGTAGGTAGGAACCACAAGGGAGATACCCCAAGGAGATAACAGAAAGGATATGCATGGAAATGAGGTTCATTAAATTTGATTAAAAAAGGGGAGGGGGCTTGCCATGTTAGACATTGTCCCACATTATTCTAACTTTTGGATTATTGTATGAAAACTCCATTTAACCTAAATTTGAAAACAAAAAGGAATGCCTACAATTAAAAAATAAATTCCCTTACTCAACTTGCAGTTAAAATTCATGGTAGAAAGACAACCAGCCAACAAAAAAAATTATAGGGCTTGCTAAACAAAATAAAGCTCTTGCTATGGAATAATCATCAGATATGTTACTAATAATAATAGCTACACATATATCTACTACATTTATAATATGTTGATAATATAAATAATTAGCACGATTATTATACTACTGGAGTTACATATTGCTATGCAATTATACATTGAGTTTTACAGAGTCAGCCTTACAGAAGATTCTATCTTTGGGTAAAACTTCACTGACCTCTTTATATTGCAAAATGTTTCCTATATATTCTTACAAAATTTAATATTTTGTTTATTTCACTTTGGGGATATCAGTTTTAAAATGCAAATATGACAAAAAAGGTGTGTCTTAAACTCACACTAGATTTACAAACAAAAAAGGAAAAAAAAACTGAATGTGATCCTTTCTTAAAGGTTTCTTTTCTTATTCATCCATCAAGAAAGGGAAGTACAGATTATTAAAACATATTTTTCAAGTATATAATTTTGATATGAGCCAGTCACCTTTACTGAATTTCCTCCAATATCTAAGTGACTGAAATCTGACTTTATTTTCATGTAAACATTTGAGCAATAACGGTAACCTTGAATTTTAATTACCCTTAAGAAGCTTCCAGTAACAAAAGGTGTAATTTTCCAGTAACAAAATATAACAACTTTCCATTGGAATGGTTGGAAAAAACAGACACTCTGTTCCGGAGGAATAAAGGTATCTAAGTCATCTGGAGGAAAGAATTGTATTCAAAAAGTAAAATCAAAGAGAAAAAAATGTCCCAAGGTTTACTCAAGAAACTTCCAAATATAGGACTGGATCCCATCCTTTTAAAATGCAACAATAAATTTTAAAAAGTATCTTCCTTTCTGACAACTTTTAATTTAATATTACAAGTCAGAAATCTGATTTAAATTGGAGATACTTCAATTTGCCAGAGGTCTGTATAATAGTGCTATGTCTCTTTAAAAAAGAAGTGCATTCAGAGAACAGAAATGTTTAGCAGGACAAGATACATCAAGAAAAAAAAAAAAGCAGTCTACACAATCAAGTTAATACAGTGAGAATCTCCTTGAATAATCAGGAAGAATTACATTTGTTGAGTTATATACAGTATGCTAAATATTTTAAGAGAGTAAGTCACCCATTCCATTATAGTTTTCGAAAGGATTATTTTGCTGCTACCAAGGTTGCTGTGAAAATAAATGAGAAGAGATCTGATCAACGAACAATGAGAATTTCAATTAAAACATAAAATATGAACAGATGAATGCCCACCTGTGGGAGAGAAGTATTATTTCTTTTCTGATTGGTGTTATAATAAAGCCTTCTGAGTCCTCATTCTGTACTTTACACAGTTTTCATCATTAATTATTTTTCTCCTGTACTTCATTTTATTCCATTTCTTTGCATCACGGATCCCTTATAACAGACTCTGTCATCCCTTATACTCTTCACACTTTCCTTTCCTTGACTTTTCTCTCCTCCACTGAGACTTCATCCAATATTCTGCATGAGTCTTTCATTTCTTTGCCAATAACCTTATCTTGAGAGTCTTTCTCAAAAAATGTCATCATCTCCAAAAATACGATTTTATTTTCTCTGAGTTGTCGAAATGTTCAGACATTTTAACATTAAACATAGAATGCTTTCCCTCTAGAGTTACACTTTAGAATTACTTAGCATATCTAATTCAAACAAAGTAATTTCATTTGATTCTGCCTAGGGACATTTGGTAGAGTGATATGTCATTAATTTAAACAAATGAAACAAATCAGTGGTAAAAGGCAAATTTATCTCTGATATCTTTTGGAAAAAGTCTGTGGTTATGAAAACTAGAATACACTAAAAAAAAAAAATACATGAGACATGCTGGACTCAAGTCACCGCTGTAGAGACTCTGGCAAGCTTTAATCTGATTTGGGAAGGGAGGGGGCAGCATCTCCCAGAGCTGAGACTATGTTTATGCAATCAGTCCATAAACCCCTCATCAGATCCACATGCCCTCCTGTCACCCTATAGACAATCCCAAAAGAAATGCTGATGTTCTCCTCAGATGAGTTATTTTATTCTTCAGGGCTATTCTTAATGTCAAACACATTGCACAAGGCTGGACACATTTAAGTACTGAGTGAATAAATACAATAGTGAATGAAGGAATGTGAGAAAGGGATATAATGTTGCTATTGGTCTGAGCTTACGTCTTAAGAGGGACAGAGTCCACAGCGAAAGTAGCTGATTTTTTCATACCTCTGTTGCTTTGCATTTAGTTTTAAAAAAGTTTTAATAAACCAAGTTTTATATTTAGACTAAAAGCCAAAACACACAAACCAAGCTCTCGGAAATTCCTATCTTTGTGCTTTTCACCCATTGAAATTTGATACCCTCATATTGTCTTCTGGGCAACGTTTGAATGTATTCCTCTTTTGAATGTGTTTAGCATTGATGCTCTCTAACACTCATTTTCCCTTACACCATTTTATGTTGTGAACTTTTAAAATATGTTTAGTTCTTACATAAAAACAGTCCTAGGAAAAATTTTGTTAGTTTTTTCTCATTCTGCTTGCCCTATGACATGCAGCACAGATGCTCTCTTTGGTGGGTACTCTATAAATACTCACTAGATACTTTAGATGAATGATAAAGACCCCTCTCACATCTGGGATCTTTGGAAGGTCGAAGTTTCAGCAAGCGCTGCAGTTATTCAAATGTCTAT
>NC_043703.1:96267723-96286938 GCF_006229205.1 Suricata suricatta
ATCTTCCTGCACGCATGTCCAGTACTAGACTTGTTCCTGTATATCCAGAGGGCCAGTGGGCTTTGTGGAAAGGTTTTAAGCATTGGCATATTCCTCTTTTAATCTCTGGCTGCTACATAATTTGGAACCGCAATCAGCAAGTGTCCCTGGCACTAAGGCTCAAAGGATATAAAGACAAGTGTTTAATCAGATTTTCGGTAGCAAAGGTCAGTCATCTAGTATGAGCAAATATCTGCCATTTTAAAGCCTGCCCTCTGTCTAAGGATTCACCTGAGTCCTAAGGAATGTGATAGATCCCAGGTTCATAGGGAGCACTGGCCCACAAAAAGTGCATATTGACAACGTCTGCCTTTTTCTTGGGATGAATATGGCAAATGAGGGTTAAATATATAGTACATACAATCGTCTCTAGGTAGAAAGCCTGTTTTCCAAGTTCATATTAAGAGTGTGCTTTCCCTAAGAGCATATTAAGTAGTGAAAATAAAGGTCTTTTAAGCAATGCATAGCTTTTCCCTGAAATAACAGATCAGAAAGGTGGCATCCTTGGCAGAATTCATTCTAGTTCTCCTAGCCTCTAAAGATGCGGTCTACGCCTCCTTGATGAAATTGACTACTGCACTCCTTCTCCTTGCCCAGCTAACTCGTCCACTATTGAGCTTTTTAGGCTTTTTAAAAATGTTTCTATATACAGCCTTTAGCTCAATGCAAAGCACATAGCAAACATTCTGAGATGTTAAGCGTTGATTTCGTTCTGTATATTTCCCTTTGGTGACTCAGTTTTTTACATTATCACCCGCAAGGACTCACAGTATATTAGCCACACCATTTGACTAACCACCTTCGCAATGTAACATGCTTCTCAGTAAAAATATTGTTTTCAAATAGAGGGAGAATGTCCAATTCAAACCATCCATTGGGTCTAAATTGGGTGTAAAAATGGTGTCTTTTATTTTTCTTAATATTTTTTATCTTCTGTTGATAAATTCATCTGCTACTCCTGGAGAACACTGATAGGTAATTCTGTAAATAGATTCAATGAACTTTAAAGAAATCATTCTTGATCACTTTGAGAAGATCTGAGCTTTGCTTAAATGACAATTCAGTGAGCTGACCTTGAGCTAATCGTTTTGTATCACATCATTTATCAAAGAGACAAGCATAGCAATGGGTAGGTTCTGTTGCACAGTCTTCAAGCATCAGCTCTATTCTTAATTCCTATTAAGGAGGTTTAAACAGCACTTGCAATAGACGCTGCACTTTATAAAGACCAACACAACCCACATTCTTGGAAAAAATAGCCCACATTTTTACCACTCTGTCTACATTTAGACATAACCAGAAATAGTGAAGGACATAACTAAACCGTACTAACATTTATATTCTGGTTATTTAATTCTATACATTTTCTATATGAAATAAATCTCACTAGTTTTTTTATGTTTGTTTATTTTTGAGAGAGAGAGAGAGAGAGAGAGAGAGAGAGAGAGAGAGAGAGAGGCAGAGAGGCAGAGAGATGGAGACAGTCTCTGAAGCAGGCTCCAGGCTCTGAGCTGTCAGCACAGAGCCCAACATCGGGGCTCAAACACACAAACCACGAGATCATGACCTGAGCTGGTCAGATGCTCAACTGACTGAGCCACCCAGGCACCCCAAAGCACACTAATTTTTGCAAAGCCTTTACCTAATAATTCCATATTGTGCTAGTGTCAATGTTTTCCTGGAAAAGCAAAATATATTTCTGCTAAATGCACCCACATGAATCTATATGTCATTTTGTACACGTTTACAGTTTGTGAAGTGCAGAGAGATAGTAAGTAGATATTGAAGAATAAAAAAGAATCATTCGGGCATTATGTGTTAGAGGCCTATTTTTGTTTATTTCTACTCAGTACTACTTCTATTTTTCTGGTTTTCTGGGATTACTAAAACTGTTTCTCATTTCTACTGGGACCTAATCCTCTCCATACCTCACCTGCACAGAGGATCGTTACATTCTAATGTTACCCTGCCTCCTGGGCCATAGCTGAAATATCGAGAAAGGGCCCAAACGGGACCAATCACAGAACTGGATCTCCCTAAATACCCTGGATTGGCCCAGGGGTGGATCTCTCGCCTAGCTTTTTCAATCTAGAAGCACCCATCCAGGGATATTCAGACTTCAGATACTGACCCCCCAAAAACTCAGTTAAGTTTTCCATTGGGGCCTAAAGATTAAGGCAACAAAACTAGGGAGCCATCTGAAACCACGGTTTCCAACACAAGGAAAAACGCAGTCTGCAGGGAGACGGAATGAAGCTGACAACAGGAGAGAGACAGAGAGGAAATCAGATTGATTCCTGACAGCGCCCGGATCCCGGGGCTGGACCTTAACTCTTCCTCCTTCAGCTTGCTAGTCAAGGCTTCCTCCTATTCTGGGAATCTATAAATCTCCCTCTTCGTCGGAATGGCTCAGGCTGCCTTGGTGACAGTTACAACCAAAATAATTCTAACTCATATTCATTAAGAATGGACACCAAAATGCACAGTCAAAAAGTTAGCAACATTTCAGACTTTTCTGAAAAAAGAAATCAATGAAAGTGACAGAGATTTATTAAGGGACCAAGTCACTAAATACTATCTAATTGAAAATATAATTTTTTGGTAATAAATAAAATAAAATAAATAAAATGCCTCCAGCATTCCTAGGTCTCTAGAGTAGTGTGGACAGTGTCCAACAAGCATGGATTTGCGAGTGGGCTCATCTACTGTTTGGGGACTTGGTATACAGGAACAGAACTTCTTCACCCCAAATTATAAAACCCACCACCTATAGACTACTAAGGAAAGGAAGGAAAGATGGAAGGATTGATTTTAGCATTTTTGTTAAAATATTGACAAATTTGTACATGTGTTAGTCTCATACGCTGCTTCTAGGAGTACAATTTAATAAATGGTAGAAACTACTATGACCCTTCAGTTAGAACAATAAACAATACATGTCTAAAACATTAAGATTTGACATTCCCTTTGATCCTGCTTTTTTTCTGCTCTTGAAATTGATATTAATGAAAAAAATGCATTTATATAGAATATTTTACCTAAAAAGAGGTTAGCTACCTTTTTTCCTTAGAACTTAAAAACTGAGACCCTTTTGTCTTTAGATGGGGGATGAATTAAATAAGGATGGCATATTCATGTATTGGAAGTACATGCAACTAATAAAAATAATGACATGGGGCGCCTGGCTGGCTAAGTCAGTTAAGCGTCCAGCTTCTGCTCAGGTCATGATCTCACGGTTCGTGGGTTCGAGCCCCATGTCAGGCTCTGTGCTGACAGCTAGCTTAGAGGCTGGAGCCTGCTTCAGATTCTTTATCTCCCTCTCTCTCTGACCCTCCCCTGCTCACACTGTCTCTCTCTGTCTCTCTAAAAAATAAATAAAAAACATTAAAAAATTTTTTAAAAATAATGACAAACATTTTCTAAGTACACTGAGTGAAAAATCACAAGATAATAGTACAACAGATTTCTATTGTCTTAAAGAAAAACTTTCAAATTCATACAAAAACAAATAAACATACCTGGAATTACAGATAACAATATTTTAGTACCTGTCTCTTTCTGGATAGTAGAATTACGGGTGATTCTTTTAAATTTTGTTCTTTGTGTTTATTTTCTTTAAGATTCCTACAACAAATTCATATTATTTTTGGAATCAGAAAAAGTATGAGATATTATTTTTAAAGTTAAAAATTTTTAAATGAAAAGCCATATAATGTAATTAAATTGGCTGTGGAGATATCTTGCAAACACCAGATAAAGAGATCTTCCACTGGAAAGTTACTCCACGGGCTATTTCTTTCTAGAGGTCCTTGTTAAACAAACAGAGTGGCAGGTAATGTAGTATATGAGGGATGGCAAAGGGCTCAGTTCCAGAGTGCCTGAGTTTAGCTCATTTAATGGTTGAATGACCTTGGGAAATCACTGAACTTGCCTTCTCTAATTTATTTATTTATTTTTTTAATGTTTATTTCTGAGAGAAAGACAGAGACAGAGCATGAGCAAGGAGGGAGAGCAGAGAGAGAGACGGAGACACAGAATTCAAACCAGGCTCCAGGCTCTGTGCTGTCTGCACAGAGCCTGACACGGGGCTCAAACTCAGGAACCATGAAATCATGACCTGAGCCAAAGTCAGAGGCTTAACCAACTGAGCCACCCAGGCACCCTGACTTCTCTAATTTATTTTATCTGCAAAAAAAGAATATTAATGCCTCTTTCCCCTCTATCCCCATGTGCTACTGCAATGTTTAAATTTGTGGATAAATGTACAACACATACGACTTATAACTAAAGATCATTAATAGACGATAAAAATAGTTATTAAAAAATAAGGAGGACATCTGAAAACCAAATAAATTGCAAAATCCAGGTCCCCCAAAAGGAAAATCAATAAAATGTTAAGGTTTTACACCACATACTGTTAATGCTTCTCTAGTTCCTTCCTTGAAAGGAGAATATAAAAATATATAAGTTAGGTATCAGTCCCACCTACTTCTTAAAGCCCTGTTGACTCCACTGGAAATGAACCATGAAGGTATACAGAACTGCTACCGGTTTGAGCTTCCTGTCGCAAGTAGAGCGTGTGCAATCGACAAATCGCCACAACTGCTACAGGAAACATCCTTTTGGTTGTCTCATAAGTGCCACACATATGCTAGGATGACAATAACAAGTAACATTTTTATTGAATGTACGTTTGGTTCCAGAAGCTGTGCTAAAGACTCTGTGTGTGCTACCTCTGGTAGGCCTGCCAACAATACTGATCAGCAGAAATTATTAAATAGCCAATTCAAGGACACCGCTGTTCAAAGGCAGAGCAGGGACTAAAACCCATGTGCTTAACCACAACATTAAAAAGCCTTGTGTCATGTGGTATGAGTGGATATTGGAATGGATGAGATATAGGTTCCAGCTCTAAGAATACTGCCATTTAGTGGTGGAGCAAAGAACATACATGCATTCCTACATGAAATCAACTCGAGATAATTTCCACATGGATTTCTCTCCAAGGTGAGTTGGTATTGTATCTGCGTCTTGAAATTAAGCTTTGTAACTCATTCAGGCAGAGGAAATGGCATGTGCAACAATATAACAAAAAATAGATAAGCATAGGTTTTCATGATATTTACATATTATCTGACATATAATATGCTATATATGATATGCCACATATATGTTACATAATATTATAGATAAAATGCTCCTCAAGGGCAGTACATTATAGAATAACTTTTACAAAATAAAACTCAGAACTAGGTAGTGAATAAATGCTCACAGCTGTACTTAAGAACATTTTAATCAAGGTGTGTATAGAATGGATTTGGGCACTGGGAGGAAGAAGCAGGGAAGATCAGTGGAGCAGCAGATATAAAAAGGCAGTAAGAATGGAAAGCAAAGAAAGAATATCAGTACTGGAGAAGACAATGCAAAGCTCAGCCAGCCTGGTTTAACAGTTTGTGGTGAAAACAAACGAACTCAAAGATATTCAGTGTCACCCTGAATTTCTTGGGAAAATTGCTGACTATTGTCAACCAGCAGAGGGAAGAGAGGAAGTGGTTTGGTGGGAAGATCTTCAGGCATGTTTAGTGTGAGGTGCTTTTTTTGAGAGGATCTTTCCGTGACCGAGTTAGAAGTGGAAAGACAAAGTTAGCAGTAACTCGCAGCGTGTAGATAGATGAGGCTTTGCTAGTAGTGGGTGAGGTAATCAGGAAACGGAATTACAGGAAAAGAAGAAAAGCTGTTGCATAAAGTGTGGGTGGGTGGAGGAAAAGTCAAAAGAGTTGGGGGAAAATGGAAGTCACAGGATCTATTCTTTTTCTGCTATACCTTATTCGTTGTTTCTAAAGAGTTACTGAGCATCTATACCTCTGGTACATTTGTCTTTCTACATTTCTACGCACCATTCTTCAGAGCCTAGCAGGATATGAAATGTAAAACAAAGTGCACAGCTAAATATTCTCCGGTATTAATCCACTTAAGTGTAACACATTTCCTAGCTAAGCCATTCATCACTGTTTGCTGACAGTCATGGACAGAGCATTTTCTTACATGCATTTACTTCATAAAACACCAGGAGAAATTAAATCATGTTGGGAAAGGGTGATGTCTAGGACAATTAGAAGAGAAAGGAAGAGTTCTCAAATTATTATCCCAATGTTAATGTCCTAATCCTGAGTTTTCTTACAAAGCAAATGGTTTACTTTGAAGCATCTTACTGATGAATATAATTAAAAACTAAAGTTCTTTGAAAAAGAAACAAAGACCTTTTCTTCAGAAACCATAAAGCTGGAGTGTAAAGCCATTGATTTGTTTCCATATTATAGCTGTATTTCATTACATGATAGTGGCATCGCTGCTGGAATATCATTTGTATTAGGGGCAAAACAGATTATTGGAGACATTGCTTTCCTTAAGATGGAAACGGTTAATGGGGCACCTCAATGGCTCAGTCAGTTAGGCAGCAGACTTCAGCCCAGGTCATGATCTCACCATTTGTGAGTTTAAGCCCTGCATGGGGTTCTGTGCTGACAGCTCAGAGCCTGGAGCCTGCTTCAGATTCTGTGTCTCCCTCTCTCTCTCTCTACCCCTTCCCTGCTCACACTCTGTGTGTCTCTCTCTCTCTTTCTCTCTCTCTCAAAAATAAATAAGCATTTAAAAAAATTTTTAAAGACAGAAAATGTTAACAATTCTTTCTCTACCACATATTGATTACCTTACTTATTAAAGTATAGAATTTTTCTGGAACTTGTAAAGAAATGACTGATTCTATAAAATATTATTATGAGTCCATAGGGATAGTAAAGATTTTTTTATGAGGATGAGACAAAAACTGTGTAACATGGGGACAGGCAAAGATCACCCGCCATCCATCACATGCAATATAACTGCCTTCCTCGAAGTTCACTCAAGCAGAAAATGAACAGCTGCCAATGTTGATCAGAGAGATTGAAAATGCTGCTTCCAGGAATGAAAGTTGTTTCTTTTTTTTTTTTAACTTAAAACAATATGTTATATACTTCTGCTGAAAAAACAAGAGGGCCAGACTCGATAAGATCATGTCATGGAACTGATCAGTTGCTTCTAGATGTATCTACAGAATTTCACAATGATATAACCAACAGATGCTCAAAAGGGGCCTTAAAATCAACAAAGACAAACATTCTGGTTTCGGTCTTTGGTGAATTATTTTGAAGTTTCAAAGCATATTGTTGAGAATGGAATTTCCCCAAGATAACGAGTTTCAGATCTTAACTCTTTGGGCGATTATACACGGTACCAACTTGCCACTCTATCACTGGACAACTTCAAAGCATTTTCTTGCCCCTCAATAAACCACAGATTCCTCTCAAAACAGAGACCATTTTAAAGGTCAATTTTTGTGATGTTTCTTAGTAATCCGTAGCTGCAATAAAACATATAGCTAATTCGAAAACACTTCATTGTATAGACTCAAACTGCTGACATGAAAATCTCAAGTGAAACAGATAAAATGTATGCTGAATAATATGCAGCTTCAGGCAATTTATATTTGAAGAAACTATTTGAGGCTACAGCCCCACCTTCACTGGGGTCTTCTGCCTGCAAGAAAAAGACTAATAAGGAAAAGAGGCAAAAGAGGCAAAGAACTAGGGAAATCATGTTGGGAGAAAGAAATGCAGTCCACATTAAAAACTAATGAGAACTTTTACTCTGCAAGTGGTTATTGATACTGGAGACAGTTGCAAGATTATTCTAATCCATGATTATTAACATCACTACACTATGAAAAAAATTCCTTAATGTGTAAGATTTGAACTTGTTATTTTATAGCCAGATATTCTAAATGTTTACAAAGAGTAAAAAAAAAAAAAAAAAAAAAAAAAAAAAAAAAAAAAAAAAAAAAAAAAAAAAAAAAAAAAAAAGCACTGCTTCCCTGACCATTATAATCTGATAAGTGAGACAATATTCAGCTTTTGTGACTTGATTGTGGAAATTCTGTATCAAATCTAGCAATAACTAGTGTATAGGTTTGGCTTGAGCAAAGCCAAACCTTTGTGGCTTTTTTCAATTTATTTATTTTTTTAAATTTGTATTCAAGTAATATCTGCTTCCCTTCCCTTATGTTCATCTGGTTTGTATCTTGAAGTCCTCATATGAGTGAAGTTATATGAAATTTGTCTTTCTCTGACTAATTTTGCTTAGGATGATACCTTCCAGTTCCATCCACATAGTTGCAAATGGACCTTTGTGGCTTTTTAATATCATGAAACAAACAGTAACGGATGAAAGGGTGCAAAACTGAGTGTGAGAAGAGGTCATGCTTTTCCATACCTGAGATTAGATACAGCTGTAGTACTGATGAGATGATACTAAAGGGAAAAAGTCTTTTTGTTACAAAAAAAAATAGGGGCACCTGGGGATCAGTGGGTTAAGTGTTCGACTTTGGCGCAGGTCATTATCTTATGGTTCGTGGGTTCGAGCCTTGTGTCAGGCTCTGTGCTGACAGCTGAGAGCCTGGAGCCTGCTTTGGATTCTGTGTCTCCCTTTCTGTCTCTGCCCCTCCCCTACTCATGCTCTGTCTCTCAAAAAGAAAAGTCAACATGAAAAAAAAATAGAACACTAATTTGTTACAGAAGAACTTACAAGAAAAAGTGGGGAAGTAAATAAACCCTAAATATATCCTAAGGAGTTGTTCAAAAAGATTGAAGTAGACAAAAGGACTTCCCAAAGTGTTCTCAGTGATGCCTGTCCAACACTATCCAAAGAACCCTGGCTCAGATGTATATTCTTTTGGGTGTTGTTCATTTGTTGCAATAAGTCAGAAGTTTTTGAGAATACAAGAATTCTACAGAGCCCACTATACTTTAAAATATTAAATACAACAGTGTGAGATTACTTCCTGGGTTTGTAAAAATTTAAATTACATACACAATTTTTTAGAAAAGTTTTTTGTTGAATAGTGATCTGCTATAACATGAAAAATTGACTTAGTATTTAGTTAGAGATGGCATGTTATGTTATCTATAATTTTGAACATTAGGTTAATGATCAGAAATGTAATCCCCACTGTAATAGCATTACTGGTGGACAATTAAATTTGACATGTCTCGTTTCCATTTTTACACTTATTCTAGAAACGTAATCCGTCATACTCTGTCATCACTGCCAGGACTGCCGGTAGTGGTTCAGTGGTATCTGATGGCTCATGTCACCACCACCCATCTGTGCAGGGTAGATTTAACTGTACAAAGAATATTTGCACCTATTATATTACTTCATCTTCACCAGGGTCCTAGAAAGTGGGCGGAAGTAGAATTAAGAACTTAATTCCACTTATGAGGAAACTGAGGTAAGAATGAATTAATGGCAAAATCCAAACTAGAATTCAAGTAGAGTTAATGGGTCTCATTTCAATTTATATACCTATTCAAATCATTGGGCTCCAAACTAACACATGCTTCTACAAGAAGCAGCCTGAGGGACTCCATGCATTGGTCAGAGATAAGCCACAGGTTTAAAATGTCCAGAATGTCTGACTGTAGAACCATATACTCCTGTGGAGGGAGTTCCATGCTTATTCTTCTTTCTTAAGATAATCTCTTAACTGCAAAGGCAGAATGGAGGGAGTTTTGATAAGAAAATTACTTTTTCTTCTGGATCCAGACCAGTTCCTTCCTGTTGAAACCTGCTTCAAT
Source organism: Suricata suricatta (assembly GCF_006229205.1). NCBI lineage: Eukaryota > Metazoa > Chordata > Mammalia > Carnivora > Herpestidae > Suricata > Suricata suricatta. The sequence continues at coordinate 96,277,434 of NC_043703.1, forward strand.
GGTCGGCAAAGTGTTACAGCATCTGGAATATCCAGTAAGCTTTTTATTTACCTGCTTTGACAGCCAGCAGTGAATTAGAGCATATTCATTATAATGTCTATTTATCTTCCTACCAGACAATGGTTTCCTCAAATGAAGAGTCATTTTAGTGTCAGGTACATAGAATTTGCTCAGTAAAATTTGATGACTGGAGGAAGGAGGAAACAAATGGATTTAGAACTTCCTTATGCAAATTATCCTGCTGATTTAGTTTATGATACACAAGAGCACAGGAGGAAGAAAAAGGTATCTGAAATTAGCTTGATAAAGGATTGTCTTGAAAATAAGTAATAGATTAATTTACTTTTGCCATTTGATTTAAAAGTCACCAGTTGTTAGCCTGTATTTAAAAAATGAACTTTTTAATACAACTCAGTAACAAATTGGGTAATCTGACCAAAGTTGTACCCAAACAGCTCTTCATCCATTTGAACTGGTTTTTATGTGTTGATTTCATGAAACTGATCTATCACTCAGGGCAATAAACTACATAAGAACTAGGCAGTGTTTTATATGGTGTTAAGGAGAAAACATTATTACTGGCACTTGTATCAAATAAAATTGCTTTCTTTGGCAAGCTAACTCAAACCAGGAAAATGAATTTGTTGAAGATCTTCATAAACCTTATATAAAGTTCGCAATCTCCTAAATGTAAAACTCTGCTTATAAACATTGTCAGGGTAAAATTTCATCTTAAAACAGAGTGATTGCTTCTATTTCCTGTGATGTTTACACAGCAACTTCAGCAGAATTACTCTAAGAAAGAAATAGAAAGGAAAATCAATAGCAACATTGCACTATGAAATAACCTTTGTGGCAGGAAAGGAACCAGAAGATTAAGATAAGACCATAAAAGTATGAAATAATGAAAAGGGCACAAATCTCAACCCCATAAGAAACACTGAAGATGATTTCATATGTATATTTCACATACACACAATGGAGCACAGACATTTTGCTATTTCACAAAATCATACACAAGTGGTAATTAATACCATTCTGCTTAAACTTGCGGTATCCTTGAGCCTTAATCAGACAATATTTGGAAAAATTACACTTTATAGCATTACTATAAATTTCTCATTTCCACATAAATTCATTTTTAAATGCTGTCCTTATTTTAAATATTTTTTTAAAAAATTAAAAGTGCACACACACACACAATCCCTTTCCTTTCTTTAAAAATGCCAGCCTAATAATTGCACACTTAATCATATCTGCATTTACTATTTGTAGACCAAATCCTTCTTCATTATTTGTGGGGGTTTGTTTCTTACCAAAGCTCTGGAGCTATAATTATAAGATTGAAATTTAAAATCTCCATCAACTTCTATCTTAAATATTAATTTGAGTTAAAAATTAGACATTTTAATTTCAAATACTGAGCATCAAAAATGACTTCAACCATATATATAATCATACAGAAGTTCGCATATCAAGTAATTTGGAAGTTTACATACTTTTCAAATATATCTTTTAGCCTAGAAGTTCTTCAAAGCAACATGGTTGAGGCAACTTCTTTAACAATCACCTAGTATTAACAATCAGGTCCAGTCACTAGTAGAACAAGATAATCTTACATCTATTAAATAGCCCATGAGTGACAACTGACTGCCCTCATTCAAACCAAATGATCTTTGTAAACTGGATAATCAGTCAAGGGGACAAACACATAGATCAGCTTGATATCCTGAAGACTAGCTGGGCTCTGTTTGCTTTTGCAAACATGTTTTAATTTTTGAGCCGTGGTGGCCTATTGCCTTGCCTCAGTGTCACAATCTGCTTAAAGTCACAGCTAAAGAATTTTCCTATTAGGTTAGTTTGCAGTTGAGAATTGACACTTGCTTTTTTGCTTTTCTTGTTAAGTATTCCTCCAAAGTTCTCTCCTCTGATGGAAACTACATACAAATAGAAATTGGTCATTATTTTGAATGTTAAAAGGATGTCAAATATTTACTTCCTTTTGATACGCACCAAACATAAACAGATGTTTTGGTCTACTCTTAATGTTGTAAATTTAGAAATGTTCATACTAACACTGTACAAATATATGACGACATATGGACTGTCAGGGCTGAACCAAGTTTATAAGCAGGATGGCAATGTGGGGACAAAATTTACATTTGAACTTATTGCAACTATCCCTCTGAGTCAGGTTCAGAGATTGAAGAAGAAATCATGACTTGGGTTTTTGACAGCAAATCCATCTTATTCAAATTCATGGTTTTCCTCTCCCTCTGTTAGTACCTGATTTCCACTGTACTTCAGTTTTGAAATTTAGAACAGAAGAACTTTGCACTGTTTAGTAATTTTTTATTTATACCGCATTAAGATTAACGTCATTATGACTGATATTGTCATACCACTTAATTACATTGACATTTACTGTAATTACATAAATTAGTGCATTTAGATAAATTCTAGTTAAGAATTTAAATAAATGAGAGCCACCCAGCATAATGACAGAAAGAACCTGTTTGAGTAGCAAAGTGGCAAAGGCACTCTCTACTTTCCATGTTAAAATGGTTTTGCTTGATTGACAAAACTTGGAGAAAATCATTGTGCAGTGAGGATATTTTCCTTCTTGCATAAGATCATAAAAATTTGGAACAGAATTTGGTGGTGATAAGAATTCAGAAAATACCATAAGAAAAAGTGAGATGTTGTTCTTTTTTTAATAGAGTTATTTACAATGACACTACATTTTTGATACCCATTTTCAATGAGCATTTATTGAGAGCCCTGAACCGAAGAATCTGATTATCAACTGGTACTTCTCTTATCTTTGTTTTGGCAGCTTGAGTGTAACTATGAGGACCAAGAAGAAATAAACTTCATATTCTAAGTAACACTTCATATTCTAAAATACATGGAGTCAGATTCCCTGCCAGGGCTGTGATCAACAGTAGTTCCCACCCCCAATCCTCCCTCCTCAAATACACTTTTCTAATTTATGTAAAATGACTTGAGAGTCAGGAAATACACAAAACATTCCTAATGGAGAATATGGGGATTTTGTTCTGTGTTCTCACTGCCAGACCTCTGAACTTTTTGTCGCAGGAATGAAACATAACTAGCCGAAGAACTTCTTGCTGAGTTTTATATGTGCCACTTGTGGCTCAGGGCTATATATGGAGAGAGAGAGAGAGAGAGAGAGAGAGAGAGAGAGAGAGAGAGAGAGAAATCTGCTACTCACCTGGAGGTTTCTAGAGGTAGGAGGCTGGCAGGAACAGTCTATGCTAGGTGTGAGAGAACCTAAGAAGTAAAGGAGAAAGGGACCCTCTGATTCTTTTCATAAACCTGAAGGTGTTGACGAAGACCTCAGTGGCTAACTGGGCTTCATGAAGAGGAACAGAAGCTAGGAAATGGGAAAAGATGGGGTAGTCCACATAATGGTCAAATGAGGAGACCCTCACAGGTTAGTGATGGGCGTATTCTGTGTGTTGAAGGTACCAGGGGTTACTGCATCCAGTGTTTAAGCATCTCGAAATCAGATGTATCTAGGTTCAAGCCTCAGTTCTGACAATATTTATGAGACTTACGTCCATTCACTTAAGGTCTCTGAGCCTCAGTTTTCTCCTCTGTAAAATGAGAATCATGATCTCTATTCCACAGAACTTTTGTAAATAATAAATTGGACAGTGCTTTTAGAAATGATTGTAAATGATTACACTGTGCAAACGGTGTTATTATTACTTACCCCACATATCACATCTACCTTCATGCTGTGCTGATATCATTTTGCCATACTATATATATTCTTGGGTCAGTAAGAGTCTTACACAACTTTATGTTTTGCATGTTTCCTATAGGTACTGTAGTCAACAGATTGCAAGCATGACCTGCAATGACCCTTGTCTTTGTATAATCCTATCCCCTTTGACAGTGGGTGGAACCCAGGAATATGATGCTATATTATACCTATGACATATTTGGCAAAAGGAAGATTAACTGGTAAGCCTAATCTAACCACATGAGCTCTTCAAAAGTACAGAATTCTTTCCAGATGGTGGTAGAAGTAAAAGTAAGAAAGTTGCAAGCATGAGAAGCTCTCAACCCATGTTTACTGCTTCAGACATGGAGGGGATCGCACAAGAAGGGATACTATAAAGTAAGAGCAGGCCCTGCCAAGAGCCAACAAGGAAACAGGGACTTTAGAACTACAGACTCATGAAACTGTAGTCTACCAATCACCTGAATGAATTTGGAAAAGGATTTTCCCCCAGAACCTCTAGGTAACAGCCCAGCCCTCTTGGTGGTTTGAGTTTAGCCTTATGAGTCCTGGAGTGGGGTCGAGAACCCATGTAAGCCTGCCTGGACTTCTGACGTATAGAACCGTGAGATAATGAAGGGGTACATGGGTGGCTCAGTCAGTTAAGGGCCTTCTTCTTAACTTCAGCTGAAGTTGGTGAGATCCAACTGAGTTGGTGAGATAGAGCCCTCTATCAAGCTCTCCAAGAACAGTGCCAAGCCTGCTTGGGATTCTTTCTCTCCTTTCTCTCTGCCTCCCCCCTGCCCGTGTGCACATACTCTCTCTCTCTCTCTCTCTCTCTCTCTCTCTCTCAAAATAAATAAAACTTAAATTTATCTATCAAGCCTCTACTGAACAGGGTCAATCTTTAAACAAGTAAATAAGTAAATAAATAAATGGGTGCCATTTTAAGTCACTAAATTTGTGGTAATATGTGCAACAACAGAAAACTAAAACAGATTTTGGTACCAGAGGCGGGGTGCTGCTCTACCAAACAGCTAAGATATGAGAGTAGTCTTCGAATAATGCAGAAGAAGTCCAAAAGATACACAATGTAAGGAGAATGCCATGAGGTTGCTGGGATGAAGATGGAGGGCACCACGTGCAAAGATGGCGGAGCCACGCCTAAGTGCTGAGAAGGACTGTTCAGCTAAAAACCCAAAGGGGAAACTAGGACCTTAGACCACAGTGACAAGGCACTAAATTTTGTCAACAATCTGAAGAAGGTTGGAAGCAGTTTCATCTCCAGAAAAGAAGAGCCCAGTCCAGTTGACACCTTAACTTTAGCCTTCTAACACAATAAGCAGAGAAATAAATCAAGCCCACCCATACTCTTCACTATAGAAATGTGAGCTAATAAGTGAGTCTTGTTTTAGGCTGCAACTTTGTGGTAGTTGATTATGCAACGATAGAAAAAAAAAAAAAGAGAGATACTATAACCTTCTTATTGAATGAATACTATTAACTAAGAGAAAGCCTTTATGAAATGTACATGAAGCAATTGATAAAATGTCAGGAAACATTTCCTGTGAGGTCTGGGTTGAAAATTCTTCCTAAGAATTTTGAATCCTGGATTGTTAGAATCTGGGGGGGAAAAGCAATCAGCGGCTAACTGAAACTAGGATTAAATGGCAGACACACATAAGCTCCCCAGGTGATGCTGAAGATATTTCTTGGTGGCAGTGCAGTGAATTTTGTAAAATTTTGAGGATGGAGGCTAGGCAACAATATAATTTAGTCACTGACTGCCATAGTTTACTCACAGGCTGGTAACATGGAGATTACCTACAATGAAGTGATAGTTTTTTGTGGCACAGGGTAAAGTCTCAGGCGACTTGAAAGATCAGTAGTTTGGAAAAACTTTATGGGGAAGGCAGGTTTGCCTTTAGTCATTAATGCTGAGTTTCAACACTTAGGGCTAAAGATTAAGGTAAAAAAGTTGATGATGAACTGAAAGCTACAGAGATGATCCAATCAACTCCTCTCCTTCTCCCCTTGTGCATTACAACACCTCACATTTCCCTGCCAAAAAGCATCCTTCTTATTTTAGGAGATCTCTAGGAAATGAAATCGATGAACATTCTCCAAGGAACTTAATTATCCTTCCTTGGAGGAAGTCCTTTCTTTGAGCATAAAGACAAAAAGGAAAGGTCATCTTATCTCGTTCTGCTTCCATCAATGACTTAATTTAACAACACATGTTTTGATTTTAGAATATTTTAAAAATACAGCTACTGCACTGGCATCTGGTACTACTGGCAAAAAGAACAAGGTTAAGAACCAATAGGAATTGAAACTGCTTTTTGTTAGGAAGGAGTGAGGATAAAACTGATCTTCTGAATATCACTATGCTTCTTAATTCATAAAAAAAAAGCATTGTCAAAGAACTAATTTATAAACCATTGGATTTATAAACCTAATTTATTAAGTTCTCTTAGAACAGTGGTCCTCAAAGTTGACTGCATACTAAAATTAATCAGGAATCTTTAACAAATTCTTATGCCTGGTTTTCGCTCCCTTCAAAAATTCTGAGTAAATTGGTCTGGAGGCAGTTTGGGCATTGTAATTTTATTAGAGTTCTCCAGATAATTCTAATATATGGTCAACTGGATCTCATCTCTTTATTGACTGGTTTTGGCATAGCAGTCTCTGGGCCATGGCCCAGGATTACACACCTGATCCACTCATAGGGAAAGACAACTATTAGTCCAGTTTATCATTTCCACTAGAAAGGATGGGATTCTAGAAAATTTTCAAGTATGAAAATCCATGAATATCCGCTCCAAAATGAACATGTCACAGAACACTGCTTATATATCAATGTTCTTATATTTCCATAGTTTTTTTCAGTTCTTCTAACTGCACTGGGGAAATGCCTTGTTTGAGTGCAAATTAAATCTCCCTTCTAATAAGAAGGATGTGTCTCTGCCTTGGGACTATGTGCAAAGAGTCTACTGATGGCGCACAGTGGTCTTACAGATATTCATGATCAGTTGAAAGGGACAAGGCAAACATTAAAACCATATATCACAAATCCTGGAAACAGGAAAATTAATAGTTATAGCTTTAAAACCAACCTCAATTGGCACAGTGGCAAATTTAGCAATCATTTATCTACTTTCTACAATACTTGTGTGGAATTAAAGCCCCAAGTCAGAAACATACCCAACTGAAAGTAGCTTTATGCTTATTTTGGCTAAAATTTGGATAGCAACAGAATTTGGTCTTTAAAAAACGCCAGGTTCATTTAAGGTTGTGCTGATGATCAGAGAAAAGAGTGGAAACTTGAGTAAAGGAAGCTATTAGAAAGGACACTTACTGGGGAGGGAATAGAGTTAATGGAGCTTTGATTTTTTTTTCCATCTTACATTTTCTTTTGTATTCATCCTCATATACATATTGATGATGAATCGATTGGAACATTTTTATGGTTGCCAGAAACTTCTAACCCTGAGGCCTAAATAAGATTGTTTGATGGCATGTTTACTGACATATAATAGAAGTCAAAAGGCCAGAGGCCAAAACTCCATTTTACAAAGTGGTTCTGGACTGGGTGGTTGTCAAGCCCAGATTGACAAGACTTATGTAAACAAAGCCTTAGAAGAAAACCTGCAGGAGCCTTTCTTCAGCAGCTAGATCCATCCAAGACTCTTGCCATGAATTTTAAGGCAGCTGATAATGGTTTACTCTTTTCACCATTTCTCCTTTTTTTCCAGATTTTATTTTTAAGTAATCTCTACAGTCAACATGGGGCTACAACTTACAACCCTGAGATCGAGTCTCATGCTTTACTGACTGAGTCAGCCAAGTGCTACTTTTTCACCAATTCTTTTTCACTATCCATTGGTGGCTGGTGGTTAAAAAAAATTTTTAAGTTGTGCCCCTTTCTTTCCACTCCAACATAAACAGTCCATGAATATAAGGCATCCAGATAAAAGTAAACAAACATATTACTTGCCAGAGGCATCTCCAAGTGGAATATCAATTTTCATGTGGAGAATGTTCATTAGAAGCAGAAGCAAACATATCACTATGATACTAGTTTCTATTTGTTGACCAAGTATACTAGGCTGGGCACCTTAAATGTATTAGGTCATTTAATTAGCCATTCTGTGGGGCTGATGCTCTTATTATTTTTATTTTACAAATTAGGAAACTGAGACACACTGAACTTAAGAAACATGCTAAAAGACAGGGAGATAGCAGTAGAAGACTCAGGATTCAAGAACCTAGGGAATTTGGCTCCAAGGAGCCTACTCTCTTAATCAGTGCACTATACTGCAGTTATTTGGAAAAGGGCCCATGAGATCAAGAGACTGACACACTGATTTGCTGGGAAAGGGAATTTTAGGGAGATTTCTTGGGAGAGTTTGTTAGCTGAGCTAAGCAAAAACAAAAGTTAAATAGAAATTAAATTGGTGAAATGGATGGAGATAGCATAATGGAATTTGTGACAGGGGAGACAGCTCATGTAAAATCAAAGAGGTAAAAATAAAGCCCTTCATATTGTGTGTTGGGAAGTTAGGTATGGATAAGAGATAAAACCTAAACCACAGAGATGGTGTTAGAGAGGAAAAGAGGGCCTACGTCATGGGAGTCTTAGTATCACACCAAATACTTGGACTTTATTCTACAATAAAGAAACTCTAACATGTTTTGATCCATCACCTATAGAAAGGTATACACTTTATATGGTAAACTAGTACATTTATATGTGAATATGATATAGATATATCGGTAAGTAGAATAAGTTATAACTAGTAGGACCCTCTGAATACATTTTTAGATCTTGCTAATGGGTTATAACTCACAGTTTAAAAACATGTATAATAGGTACTATAAATATATGGAGATATATGGTGATCCACAAAAGATCTTGATCATGGGAGAGATTATAATCTAATTGTCACTCAACTGGGTCACTGCGACACATTCATTGGCTGTCTGAGGATGAGTTGGAAGAAAAGACTGAGAACAAAAAGAAATTCTCCAAGCTCAGGCAAAAGAGGACAAGGAATGCAAAATCAAGTCTAGTTAGACATCAGAGAGAATAAATTCAGTAGCTTAGAGTCCTTGCTAAAAGGACAATTCCATATGAGAAGAATGATAAAAGGAATAGTCATAGTACTTTCATTCCTGGATATCTTTGAATATGCAATGTAGAGCCAGTTATATTGATAGGGTTACTGGCATATTTGCCTGAGGGACAGGAAATAAATAGGTGATGCCCCTTTCCAACCCTAGATTTATCTTCCGGTCACTGACCATCTGAAAACCCCTTTTGCTTGCCTGAGAATAAAACATTAAATGTGCATGGAGTTTTTCTGAAAAGGAGCTTATAGAAATTTCTTAGAAACAGATTAACAGTCATGGCTTTCTCTGCTTGATCTGCTCATGCAAATGTTTCTGCAACCAACTACCAGAAGAGAACTTAGTATCTCTTTCTGAATAATAAAAGATGAAGGTGTTCCTACAGGCTCTTGAAATAATTATCTTGAGCTTATAATAGACAAAACAATGCCTTCTGAAATATTTTAAACTTACTAAGAATAATTATTAATATTTTTCATGCAATTATTTCCCTAATTTAAAAATATTCAAGTATATTAAGACTCTTAATTTTTCCTTAGTCTGTATATTGTTAGCACTATTTTTAAACTAGAAAACTAAAAACAAAAACAAGTGAAGTCACATGTGAACAAATGAGTGAGCCTA
>NC_043703.1:96287038-96320166 GCF_006229205.1 Suricata suricatta
AAAAAAAAAAAGAAAAGAAAAGTAGCCACTAAAATTGGCAATTCTGGACTGGGTTGCCTGTTGACATCTGGCCTTCTGACTCATTCATTTTAGCCTTTATCCCAAAGGAATTACGTACCTTCTTCCCAAACATAGTAGGCATAAACAAACATGTACGTAACCCACAGTTAACTATAACTCTATAGTCATTTCTTTGTTGGTAGAATTCGATTTTCTAGTCCATGACAGAACTAATCAAGTTAGATTCTTGGGAATGTGCATGTGCTACCTGGACCATCACTACCTTAAGAATACTGACTCTGAGTTACGAATTTAGCAGTGCAACTTATAAGGAAATATCTCAAACTTATTTCAGACAAGATGGAGTATAAACAAATAACTCCATACAATGGGAAAGCCACTAAGAAACTTTCACTAAATCTGACAATGGGAAGATTTGTTCGTTTACTACTTACTATTGCTTCTAGTTCAAAATATAGTAGGTCTTCTCCATAGTAATGCATGGCTAAAATAAAAAAAGTCTTGCCTTTCAGTCAATCAGTAGAATAATGAGGACACTAATGTTATCTAAGAGTCCTACCTGTCTTTTGCAGACTAAATACAGTAGCCAGAACGACCTTAGAAAGAGGCAATGACCTTCAGCCCACAAAGACTCAGTTTAAAATCCTGAACCAATGACATAATGAGTATTTTTGTGATAATCATTCGGCATGCAAATTATTTTAAAGTCATTAGGAGGTAGCATATACCTACATGCATAACGAGTCCATTTTTATGTTAGCATACCCCAAAGGACTTTCCTGCTGTGTGTTTTATTCTGCTGCTGCTTTATGTTTTATGTGTTTGCATTAATGTTTTAATTTTCATATACACATCCTTAGGCCATTTTATGAAGGGCATGACTTTTAAAATTCGGTCGATATATTAAATTAATGTAAAATAAGGTCATCTAGCAAGCAGTCCTAAATCAATTCTCTGTGTTCCCTCTGTACACTCAAACCTTCCAATATGGTTTATTTATTATGGGCAATGTGGAGGTAAGATCTGGGCTCTAAATTCCGACCATCTGTCAGATTAACGTGCATATGCACTGAGTGTCTTTCTTCAGATGATGGATCCTACCACAAGTCCTCCCTAAAAGAATATATCAATCCCCTTCTCCACAAGAATAAAGAACCACAATTGATGAATATCAACAATGAATACATAAGAGAGAGCTTGTCCTAAACTGGCCATTATGATTAAAATACACTACTTCATTGCCTCAGAAAACCTGTCCAGTATCATAGAAGCAGAAGGGACATGTTAGAAAAGAGAAAGAAGTACTAAGAAGAGGCAACATAATGTAGTGATTAGGGATAAAGGTTCTAGAACACGAATACAGACACAGTTTAACCGTTAACAACAATGCAAGTCTGGTCTAGTTAATTCACTTCCTTGAGCCTCAGTTTCCTAAATTCAAAATAAGGACAATAACAATAAGAGCACTTACGACAAGATTTATTATGAAAGATAAAACATCTATTTAATGCATCTTATTCAACATATTTGTTACAACTGCTACTACAGAGATGACTTCAGGTTTGCTATTAAAAACCAAGTAAGGATGTGGGTGGCATGCTGTATTTTAAATTCTGACTCAACCAGCCACTATCCTAATCACATACATAATGACATTTGTATCATATTAATATCATCACACAGCACAGTGCATCAGAAAAAGAATCTGGCTTTAAATCCAAACTTCATCCCTTATTAGTTGAACTTCACTCATTATCTTCTTCACATCACTATAAAATGGATAGGAATAATACTGCCTCCTTTATTGTTGAGAGGATTAAATAAGGTAAACATTAATGTTAAACTGTTGGGGAAAAAAAAAAACGTCTGGTACTTGTAAGCACATGACAAATATTCACTGTGGTGATTACCCAATTTAGTTCAAGAAAGAAAATGGCCAAATATTTAAAAATCCAGAAAGCAACAGATCCAGTCTAGTGGTCATTAAAATAGTAATCATTTAAAATCATAATAAGCATTAAAATAATAACGCTATAGTTAGTTTAGATAGAGCATATTGTTGATTGCTACTTATCCAACATAGACTTCTCAACAAGCTTGTGATATAAGTAGGCCTCAGATTACTATCCTTTTATCATACTTCATGAAATTGAAGCTCAGAGATCAGTGACTTGCTGAGCGACCTAACAGCGAATGGTAGAGCCTGGGGTTAACACCTAGGTGCAGGCCTCCTGTTCTAGGGTCCTTTCTATTTCAGGGCTTCTCAATGGTCAAAGAACAAAATCCAAAGCAAGGCCATTCAACATCCATCCTGATTAACAAGGACTACATGGTCCCACAGATCAGGGGCACGATGCTTTCCGACTCGATCATTCTAGAGACCCCATTAAATCTGTATAAACCATAGCATCATTATCACAGAGAGACATTTAAAAGTACCCAGTTTTTGAAACTGTATTCATGTAAAGAGAATTTGATTTTCCTTTGCTTTTGACACTTCATATTCCCTTTGTCTCTCAAACCTGTTAATGATTAATTATTTGCAGCTGGATAGGGCATCTCAGGAACAGGTTACTTTTAAAGTATCCATTTGATCTCTAATTTTTCAGCCTCTTCCATGAAAAAGTACATGTTTTCATTTTGCTTTTGATTGCTGCTTTCCCCTGTGACTTAGATAATTTAGGAGATTCCTAATTACACACTACAGTAAGGGACAGCTAGTATACCTCTAGTGCTCCTGGCTTCGCAAATAACAGGTCGAATCTGTTTAACAGCAGGAGACCATCATCTCATGGCAATTGTCCTCTATACTTTTGATAAAATTCACTGCCCTCGGAAGGACGCATTATGCAAATATCCAAGCATTAAGATTTGTCACATTAAGATTTGTCATTGTAAATGAAAGAACATATGTGGATACACACCCATGTCGAATATATATGAACACGTCTTCATTTATAATAATAAAAAATGGCTTAGTTTTATATATTTGAAGACTAGACTGGCTAGCATCAATTCAGAATTTACACAGTATGAAGGAGGAGGAGGGGAAAGAAAGTAAACACACAAATCTTACCATTGACAAGGTGCCCTTTTTTGGCTTCCTTTTACTTTACCCCTTCACTTTTTCTTGTCAAATTATAGTCTTCAGACAATTCTGCACATATTTTCCTCCTGGAGGGATGTTATCCCTCATGTCTTTTTGGGAAGAAAGAGCTCATGAAAGCTCTCAGGCGGGTGGCGGGGGTGGGGGGGTGCAGTAAAAATGCATTTGTGGAATCCCTAGCTCAAAAAGCACTGTGCTAGGTGCATAGTACACAGTCTCTTCTGTTGTTCAGTGAGGAGGAAAGAAAAGCTATGAATCTTAGTATTATCACTGCCATAAATGCAATGGACTGAAATGTCCCTCCCCTCAATTCATACGTTGAAGCTCTAGCCTCCAATGGAACACGCTGTGGAAATAGGGCCTTAGGGAGATACTTAGGTTTAGAGGATATCATGAGGGTGGGGGCCTTATGAGGGGATCAGTGTGCTTAGTGGAGAGCACGTGCTCTGCCCTTCCCCCACCTCTTTTTCTCTCTCTCTATCTGTCAAGTGAGACATGAATGAGAAGGCTCTCATCTATAATTATGCCAGGAGGAAGGCTCTCACTAGAAAGCAGCCATGCTAACCCTTTCATCTTGGACTTCTAGTCTCAAGAACCACACAAGAATTAAATTTTTAAATATGCCAGAACTATGAGAAAATAACAGTTAGGCCACCTCATCAATAGGATTTTGTTACGGCAGCCTGAGCTGGCTAAGATGATCACTGACCTCCTCAGGCCACTGAATAAAGAAGAAAAAGGTTTTCTTCTTCTATCTCACAAGTTGTTAAAAAAAAAACAAACAAGCAAAACAAAGGTTTGATATCTCTTTTTAGACCAAATGCATTACGGTATCATATATGTTTCAGGTCTGAACTAAATCTTCTAGACCAAATGCTTCTTTGGCCTAGAAAATTAAAAATGGTTGTTTGTTTGTTTTTTACAAGAAACGCCTATTAGGCAAATTAGAAAGATTTTCAACAGCTCAGTATGTAAATCCAGGGTTTCTCAATCTCACTATTGATACTGTGGTCCAGATAATACTTTGTTGTAAAGGGCATGCTGTGAATTTTAGGTTGTTAAGCATAAATGGCCTCTATGCTTAATAGGAACTATAATGACCTTCAAATCTATATAATAAGAATCTCTCTGTCCCTACTTCCTTGTCTCTTTCTCTCTCTCTCTCTCTCTCTCTCTCTCTCTCTCTCTCTCACACACACACACACACACACACACACACACACACACACACACCACATACCAGCAATGAAGTGTAAAAAGAAGGTAAATAAGGTAGCACGGAGCAGAGAAAGAAAACACAAGCCTCATGAGACGTACTTCAGTGATTTGAGTTCTAGGCCTACCTTCAGCTTTAACAAGTCTCAAAACCTCTCAAACCTCTGCTTTTTCATAGAAGATACATGTCGTCCCTTCAGTGTAAACAATCTCTGATCCTCAATGTATTTCAGATGAATGGAGTAGAAAGAACATTTTGAATTTAACAGTCTAAGAAAAATTAAATAAGCTAAGTTACATTTGAATACCAACTCTATGAACTATGATTGTGAGAACAACTTGGACAGATAGCCTAAGCATCTTTGGTAATGCCAGTGACAGATTGGTTGGACGGCTCTGCATGAGAAATTCTCTTTAACACAGCCTGCTCAATTTGGCCTATCCAATGTTCTGCCTGGGATAATTTTAATTTGGGTAGGCTCAGAATTTTTCCTTAGTGTCTCACAAGCTGTAAGGACAGTCCATGATAAATGCTACCTTCATTTAGTCAATCCTCGCCAATGATTTTATTCTACTTTTGTTCTACAATTCTGCATATAATTTGAGGCACATTGTCCAGAAAACAGAAGTGACACAAGGTTAGGAAGCATACTCTACTCTCTTTTGGAGACTTGCAACAACAAACAGAGATCAAAGGGAATGAATTAGAAGTTTACTATGAAATATGGATTATAAATGCTTTACTGCGATAGTAAACACTTTTCTGGTTGACTGGCTAGAAATGTAACAAAAGGAAAGAAAGCCATCTATACATCTCCAGAGAGATAAAACATCTCCCCATACCCTTCTTCTGCCAAATATGCCACAAAGGACACTTATTACAAATTTTAGCCATGGTTTTTAGAGGTCTCCAGTAAAAAGCATATTAACTTGCAGCTGCAGAAAATAAAGGTCATAGCAGTAGTTGGAATCAGGCAGTAATTCTTCAGATTATGAAGGATCCAAGGACGAAGTTGAGTATGTATCAGAATGTTTTCTTTGTAAGAAGAAATAAGAAAGAATATTTGAGACCACTTTACATTCATAATGAAGACAAATAAAAAACTAAAGATTGTATTCCCAGTCTTCTCAGTTCAAATAAACCAACCTCATTGCTGGTCTAGCCAGAACCGTTATTCAGGACAACTGGAGAACACTGGCTTAGGGATGAATAGGAAACACCTCACACACTACTTCCACCGTCCCAAGCGGCTCTCTTCACAAAAAGATGAATTGTTCTACCTTTTAGCACCCCTCCCAGGGAGAAGGCAGTAGATGTGAGCAGGTAAATAACACTAACCTGCCTAATCACATCAGCATATTAGCCACAGAGAAACAGAATAAATAAATCCTGGGACCACCTGAAGTGATTTGTTGATCAACTGTGTACATAATTACTGCTTTTGTTTCATTAATTTTAATTACCTGTTTTCCTTTTGTTTTATGCCCTGGGGGGAGTTTTTCATCAAAAATGTGTATGATTTTATGGATATTATATATGCAAACAAACAAATTAGACCCACCGAATTTCGGTGATCATTTCTTTCCCTTCCCTCTTCTGAGCTTAGCTGCTATTTTCTGAAAGTGACACTGATTCTTTGCTAAAATGCACAAAGGTATTAATCAGGAGAAAAGCAGTGTTCATGAATTCAATAAAGCTCATTATAACACACTACCAATCTATGACCCCAGCAACAGTAGTCCCCGAATTATAAATAAAGCATATGTTTAAATGTTTACTCCTATTACACACTACATATTAGAGCACTCTTCACAGTTTCTAACAAGAACCCTTATGGAAAAAGAGAAGGTGGAGAATGAAAAATAAATAGCCGCAGCTGCTTAAGGGTGAAAGGCAGACATCCAAGCTGATGCAAGTGGCCCACTGCTCCTCCTTCTTTCTTTCTTTTTTATTAAATTTTTTAAATGTTTATTTATTTATATTTGAGAGAGAGAAATAGCATGCATGTTTACACAAGCAGGGGTAGCGTAGAGAGGAAGGGAGAGAGAGAATCCCAAGAAGGCTCCACAATGTCAGCGCAGAGCCCAACACGGGTGGCGGGGACTGAATTTACCAACACTGAGGTCATGACCCGAGCCGAAATCAAGAGTCAGCCATTTAATCGACTGAACGACCCAGCCACCACTCCTTTTTCTCTCTTATGCTGCCTACAGATGATCATTTCACTTTTCCACACCATGATTCTCTTGTTTATTTATCATGATCCTAAAATTAAGCACTGCATCGTATTATTTTTTTAATATTTCCATTTCCAAGCAATTATTATCACAGTTAAATTTTTATTCACAACCATGAATATTATCACAGGGAGATGTGATACACTGAAGATCTTTATTACATAGAACTAATGGGTATACAAAGAAAGCTCTTTAAAATACAAAATAGCAATAATCTACATTTCATACTTACTGGGAGTAGATTGGCTTTGGGAATAGATCCCAGGAATACTATCATCATATTATTCACTGTTGAGTAAAATTCACCATCAGAAATGTATTAATTATAGCCCATATAACAGCCTCAGATGCTGAAACACCTAAATGATCTCATTATAAGGCTGTTATGGCAAGGGGCATTAAAATATGATGTTAACAATGTGTACCTATCATAGAAAGAATGATACTGAGTCGGAATCTGTGATTACGTGTAAGCATTAAGGACCAGCATGTGCTGTGACTTCTGTTTCAACCAATTTTAGAAGATAGTTACTGGGAAGGATTTCCTGGAATGTGATTTTTAGATGTGAGCAGGGAGGAAAAGACAGGGGATGAAGCTATCATCTACCTTCTCTGTTAGTGCAACACTGAAAATTTGTCAGAAACATCTGCTCCTTAAATGAAATGATAAAAATTGGCAACTGATGCTTGGAAGTTAATTTCAAAGGTTTATTATACTATAGGGCTCATATTTAGCAGCTGTCAATTTGTTAACGACAACTATAATAAAAATCAGCAAATCCCAAGCTCTTCTCCTGCCAAAGAGACAACTGTTTGTGAGTGTTGGAGGTTTTCAAGGATGTTTTTGTTTTTTTTAAATAAGCAACCTCTACTTTAAAAAGACAATTTATCTTTATATTTATTGGTAAAAAGTTCACTTGACAAAAAAACATTGAAACTCCTTCCTGAATTTTGAAAAATTAATATAGGTCTATGAAAAATGTGGGATTTGGTTGTTTCAATATTTTTAGGCAGTGTTTTTCCATCTTGGGTAATCTGACTCCCCAAGGGTATGTGCGGCAGTATCCAGAAACACTTCTGTTTGTCACAACTAATGGGATCCAGTGGTAGAGATCAGAGATGCTGCTAAATATTTTAGAATAGGCAGGCAGCCCTCCCAACAGAGAATTACTTGGCTAAACATGTCACCTGTGCTAAGGCTGAGGCATTGCTTCAAATAAACTGATTTGCATTTTCTAAAGACTAAAGGTGACTAAAGGTGAGTTTGCATTTACAGACTTTCCAAACCACAGTTTTCATCTAGAGTGTTCAGTCAGCAAACTGCTGGCTATACATGGAGGTTGAGCTTTCTGAACAAAAGAGTCTAATGTTTTTGCTTGGAATTATAGCAAGTACATTTGCACTGATGTAATTAAATTGTGTCAGCACTCACACTGAAAGCTTTTTATGTACAACATCTTATAGCTTGGTCATACAAATGAAACTAACTGAGATTGGACAAGAAGCTCCTTTGGATAATCCTTATCTTCTAAATGTACATCAGTTGACATTCCACACAGGCACCTTCATTCATTATCAAACAAATGTTAAAGACTTGAATATAGTTTTATCCCAAACTTTACCCCATCATTTTCTAAAATTAATGGTATTTCCAAAAGTATATGTGTCCAATTAATATATTTAGATGACTTATCTCTCAAATAATGATCTTAAGGACTCACTATAATAGAAAGAGCCATTTTCAGGCCAGGAACAAGGATCAAGGATCCATATTGTGGCAAGCGTCTATTCTCTATCAATCATGGAGAAAAAATAGTATTCATTTACTTTAAAAAAAATGCCATCTCTCATGTAAAAGCATTTTCAAAAAAAAAGCTCATTACCACATGAAAAATAAGAAGAGACAATGAGGCAGGGACAAATCAAATGTGTTTGCGTGTGTGTGTGTGTGTGTGTGTGCACATGCACGTGTACAATTTTGGAATAATACTATGTTTGGCAACGAGGCCTACTATGTGTAGTGCATAGCTGAACATATATTATTTCCATAAAATTGATCTTTGGAAAATAATATCACTAAGAAATTTAAAGAAGACACATCCACTTTCAGCATGGTTATTTTCATTTAAATCAGTAAACATTACAAAATCCAAGATCTCAAAAATTCTCTCCTGTCACTTGGATCCCCAGAGCACTCAATCTCTCTCTGTCTCTCTGTCTCTCTCTCTCCCTCTCTCTCTCTCTCTCTCTGTCCACTTAACAAACACTTAAGTAGCACCTAAAATATACCTGATGCTTGTCTTAAAATTTTTTATGTTTTGATTCATTTAATTCTAACTACTCTATGTTGTATGTACATGTATTACCTACGTTTTACAAGCAATGGAACTAAAGCATACAGAGATGAAGTAGTTAGCCAAAGTATCACAGCCAGTATATGCAAAGACAGGCCTTGTATCATGGCAAGCTGGTCCCAGAGACCTTGCTCCTTAGTCCTTGTAGGGTGCCTCTCCTCTTTATCATGTGCTACTACACCTCATATTTATCTAGGTCTGCCTAAGCAGTGTGGCCTTGGAGTAAAATGAACATGTGTGAAACATTTCAGGTCAAGTCAAAGAAAAAGCTGTGGGGAATCCAAGAGAAGTAGCAGTGACCTTATCGGCTGTTCCATCTATAAAGTTGTTTTGCCCAGAAGTCTCTTAGAAATACAAGTCCCAAACCAGATCTGAATTACAAGCACCTGGTCTCCTACTTACTTCTGTTTATGGAATACATTTTGTGCCACTAACAACTTATTTCTTCCCTTTAAGGACAGGCAGTATAGAAAGATATTTAAGAGCATACTCTGAAGCTGTATTTTGGGGAATCAATCAGTACCTCAATTTGAATTGCTTTTACTATATTCCCATTGCATTTTTTGAAATTTGAACAGAGACAATGCTATGTTTCCTTCCTCCTGAGAATAGTGTCAGATCACATTTCCCTATCTCCTTTTATGAAGTAGGGCATGTTGCTAGTTCTCACCAATAATACAAGAGTGGAAATGAGGTGTGACATCTCCAACCCAAGATTCTTAAGAGCAAGTGTATCTTGTCTGCATTCTTTTCTGCCTTGTTAAAAATCTAGATGCAGAAGTTCTGAGGGCAATAAAGGATTCCAAAGCCTTAAGGAATGGTGGAGCCAGAACATGAAAGAAATCTAAGCCCCTTAGTTACTATATGGAGTAAAGCTTCCACCTTGACATTAAACTACAGTTGATTATGGTCGGAGCCAGAAATAGATCTTCATTATTCTAGTGACTGAAATTTTGAGTTGTGTCTCATAAAAGTTAGCTTTTATTGTGCTAAGAAGAATGTATACCATCACAGGACCAAAATAATCAGTTTCTTAAACACCAAATTACTTTGGCTTATAATAGTTTTATTCAACGTGTTCCTTTTCGGAAGAGAGAAGGTCTCATTATCTATAAATCTTTTTCCATTATCTATAAATCTCTATCAGCCAATCACTTTAACACTTCTGTACAGTTTCAAATTTAAAGTGTTAATATAACAGTAAAGACACAAATATTTACAGCAGTTAAATGTTGACATGTATACCTGTGAAGTGCCAGTTTACACTGATGTAAATATTCATAATTTATGTAAAATATATTGAAACTATCTGCCAAAAAACCTGACTCTTTTACTATTTAACTGGGCCACCTGAAATGAATCAAATAAATAATATGGCTCATGTGGACATACTTCTCATTAAAAATCATATCTAATAATAATACCATCCCTTTTTGTAAGTATTATCCTGCTCACAATTAACAAAGAAATCTTTACAGTGTTACACCCTCACCAGATTAGAGAAAAAATCTAAGTTCTGAGTCTTCATGCCAATATTTCAAGAATGGTTCCCTTCTGCTTATAAATTGCCAAAGAGATCTACTTCAAAAGGATAAAAACCTCTTAAAAAGTACTTGGAAGATATGTTATGTTCATGATTTCAAATACAAATTCATTGTGTTCCTTTAGAAGTTATGTCTTCAGGGTCCTCTGTTTGGGCTGGATCAGTCCCAGAAAGGATAGGAACAATTTGTGATTACTCAGAACTGACAGATGAGTAGATTCTCCTATAACCTTTTCATCTCCAAATGTCTCACACAGTTTAAAAACTAAAAGATTATTGATTGATTTGGCCACACTCCTTGTAATCTTGACAGTAAAAAGCTCAGAAAAATTTCCCTTGCAGTTCATCATGTGTCCTTTGCACAAAGGCTAAAAAGAACGTAGAACATTTCTTCAGGAATGTCATTTCACCACCAGGATGCATAGGAATATAATATTTATATGTTTTATTGAGAAGACATAAGAAATATCTCTTAATCTGTACTTTAATTGTCTATTAAGAAGCACAATCTGGAAAATTAAAGAACGGTTCAACTAAATTTTTATGGATAATTGTTCATTTCAAATACGTCTTTAAAATGTGTTCTTTCTGCAATTGTTTGTCTACTTAATTCCCAGGTGTTTTGATGAATATTTTGTGTACAAAGACCGATGAGATTTGGTCCTTGAGCTTGAAGGAATTATGCAAAATAATGAAAATGGAAAGAGAGATTCCTAGAGATAAGTAAGGCTTACATTTGTGAAAGCATGAAATCATGGGTAATAAAATCAAAATCACTGGTTGAACCAAGGCAATAAACATCACACCTAATACCCAGAGATAATAAACATCACATATCCTGAGAAATAGCTAAGAGCTGGAATCCTTGGCCGTATGTCCACAAACTCATGTTGGATAAGAATAAAAAGGCTAAAGTCTTGGTACCCCAAGGTCAATATGTAGATATATTCTAATTAGTACTTAAAATATATTGGTCAACTTCTCTACAAATTACTCACTTTTTACCATTAGAGTTAGTGGAGAAAGAATTTCAAGACTACTAAAAAAAATTAATAGCACTTTTTACCTTGTTGACATCAGAACATACAAATACAGTTTTACTAAGAAATAATGGTAAAGTAAAATCAACATGAAAGTGGGTTTTTTTGCTACCACAATTTCATATAATATGGAAAGATACAGCACAAAATATAAATATAGCTTTCTAATAAATGAACTAATGTGAAGTCTTCTAGAAGGAGTCATCCCAAAACTTGTAAGAGAATTATAACTCAGCATAGTTAGAAGGGGACCTAGATTAGATAAAGTATTAGAACAATATAGAAGCTTAAGTGAACTATAGTGCTTATTTTAGATATTTTATATATGAAGAAAGTGAACTCATAAAGGATGAAATTACTCAAAGTTACAAAATTAGTTTGTCAGTAGATTTTTGACAAACATTTGATTGATCCCAGCCTGAGTTCCTTCATACTCAACAGTTGGTACCTGGAGGCTGCCCAGAGAATGTATTCTAACTGACCTTTCTAAGTTTTTCAATGTAGAATAAAGCAAAATGATTGTGATTGAAACAGTAATAGATTAGCTTAAAAAGGTTGTAAATATCTGAAGCGAGTTCTAACCTTATTTCATTGGCTAACACTGGAGCCTTTAACCTCAGGGTACTAATTTTCACAATGGAGACAATAAATACTCATTTTGTCCAACTCATAAGACTACAGAGTCCAAAGAGAGATAATGAAAATACTTAGCTATTATAAGTTATTATTTCTAGTTATTACAATAAGTTTTACAAATAAATGTTATTTATCCTTAAAAGGGAGTAAGAATGCATTCATAGTCATAAAAGTTGTTTACTATGCCTTTTTTTAAAGAAACAGATACACAGTTTATAACACATAAATAAATTAAGAAGGGCACCATTAAACATTTTATGTATATGTTTTCTCAGGGATACATAAACTTGTTTCGTGGATATATTTTAATTTCAAAGATAATTTTGTCTGAAATATACATGGCTATTTTTAATCTCAAGTGTACAGACAATTATCATAAAAATAGTTTGAAGTTGGACTCAATATTAACTAAGACTACTGGTAGCGGCATAGTGCTTTAAACAACATCGTCATTTTCTTTCATATTTTTTTTAAAGCAAGCTTATATCTTTTTTAGAATCTTTAATTATTTTGAGAGAGAGACAAAGGGCATGAGAAGAGAAGAAGGGCAGAGGGAAAGAGAGAGAAACCCAAGCAGGGTTCACATTCAGCACGGAGTCCCATGCAGGGCTCAATCTCACAAACTGTAAGATCACTACCTAAGGCGTAATCAAGAGCGGCATGCTTAAATGACTGAGCTACCCAGGTGCCCCAACACCTTCATTTTCTAATGACTTAGTTTTGCCTCTTTCAAACTACTCAAAGTTCTAACATTAACTTCTCTTACCAACTTTTTAAGGTTTAAAACATTTAGTTTATTTCCTTTAATTTTTCTCTCCAAAATAGAGAGAGACAAGAAATTGCAAAAACATACCAGGAGGCCCCATGTTCCCTGTACACACTTTTCCAGTGACAATATCCTGCTTAACTATAATTCAATATCAAAATGAAGAAATTGACACTGGTGCAATCCAAAGGGCTTATGCCACTTTGATTAGTCTTCCATGAACTGTGTGTGTGTGTGTGTGTGTGTGTGTGTGTGTGTGTGTGTGTGCGCGCACGCGCCCGTGCACAGGTAGTTCTCGAGTAGTTCTGTGCAATTTTATCTTATGTGTAGATACATGTAACTACCACATCAAGATACAGACTACTGAATCACCAAACAGATCCTTCTCACAGCAACTTTATAGCCACACGTCCCCTTCTCTCCCCAAATCAACCCTATCTCCCGGCAAGCCGCTATTCTCATCATCCCATGTACAATTTTGTCATTCCAAGAATGGTATATAAATAGAATCATATAGTATGTAACCTTTGAGAGGAGCTTTTTCCACTCAGTACAGTTCCTTTAAGATCCATCTAAGTTGTCATATGTATCAATAATTTGTTCCTTTTTATTGATGCACATCATTCCATAGTATGGAAATACTACTATGTATTAGCATTTTAAACAAGTTGATGTTTGTTTCTTTCCCCAATATTCAAGATTGTAAGAAACAAAACATTGGCTAGCAAAATCTAAAATATAAAGAACCAATTCTTCATATGCTATATAAATAAAGATGTTTAGAAAGAGAACATGCTTCAATACAGTATGAAGAAAACACTGTTCTAAAATAGGATTTTTACCTAAAATAGAACTTGGTTTCTAAGACCTAAATATGCAATACAACTTTAGTGGCTCAATTTGTAGCTGCAAAAATTGTGTCTATACTCCAGAAAGACTTCTAAGCATTTTACTCTTAATTTCAGTACTTAATTTAATTCATTTATATATCAGACTAGGTTAGATTATTCAATGTAATAAGAAATCTGCTCTAGAAAATAGCTGGCTTTTTCACGGTTGATTATTATGGTATGATTGTCTTTGAAGCATGAAATGTATTTTTTAAAAGACTGACTAGAAGCTATAATGTAACTCTGTCATGATTATAATATTTGTCTTTCAGATATATGCTGAAAATAATTTGATTAAACAAATTAGGTAACATACACTCAAAAAAATACTATCTAGCAATTTGGAATGGTGATACTGGTATCCAATGACATTAGGATATATTCCTGAGTCATGAGTAATTGACAAAGAAGGTAACAAAATAGTTTGTATAATAATATCTTATTTTTGTAAAATAAAGCATACACATAAATACACCTGGAAGAGTATATATTTGCTATGCAGTAAAAATACATATTTAAAAAGACATTATGAACTCCTGTTTGTAATATTATGCTTGAAATGCTCTAAAAACGACTTAAAGCCAGTCTGACTTACAAGACAACGATTCTTTTTGTTTTGCTACGGGGTCAATGTTCTTGTACAATATTATTATTTTCCTTTTCTTATTTAGTTGTGCATACTTTAGTTACCTTTTTTATTTATTCATTCTTGTAAACATAATTCAGTTGCTGTAGTTCCTTCATATCTTCATCCTCAACAGAAGTAGGGGTTGCATAACCCTGATTAAACACATTGCTTCAAAATCACACTACAAAAATGAAAGCCTTTAACAACTTAGTTTCCCTAAATATGTCAGTTTCAGCTTTTTATAAACTATCTAGTGGGTATGCATCCTTCAGTATTGTCTCTCTTACATCTTAAGGTTTCTTCTTCCTTTACTTTCGAAACAAATCTGATGTGAAATTGCTTAGCCAGTTACCATTTTTCCCTGCTCCTTGTTTTACAACAATGTTAGTGATATTCATAAACTGTGGCATATTTTTGACCACGATTATGTAAAGCTTTGCGTAGACCTTTCCGTCTTCTGCCCCTATTGGTGCCATATGAAAAATTTTAAATCAGTGCATCCGCTATTATTGCCAAGAGTAAAGCTTGCAATTTATGGTAACACTAATATTTAATTTTCTTTTAAATTAGAAGCTTATTTTTATATAGTAAGCACCAGGATGGGTACTTCAAAGGTATCCATTATAAATTTTCTCAATTAATAATAAGATGCTCAAAGAATAATGGGATCGATTATTGGTAAAATTTCTTTTAATATTTATATCCATTCTCGCTCTGTGACCATAAATATATCTCAAGGACATACTCTCTTTTAATTTAGAAAGAAACAGTTGGGCAATTTGAAAGTGGTTATATGAACCACTGTGAGAAAAGAAATGTAGATCCTATGCTGTTGATAATAATAATACCACTGCAGCTATTGGTATTAGTAAGAGCTAATACTTAGGTAGTGATGAGTATCTGTTATGTACTTTAACTCCTTGTATCTTAATAACCCTATGAAGTGACTTCCCTGACTCAGCCCGGTACTCGAGTCACGGAACCTCGCCCGGGGACTGCAGACCCCAAATAAAGGCCTTCTTGGCTCCATAACCTGACTTCCCTCTTTCCTTTCGTCTTTGCCTCCATCTATTAAATCTTACATCTGGTGCTGAAACCCAGGAGAGGAGGTTTGAGTCCCCACCTTTGTGCGGTGGGCCGCTCCTCTCTTGAGCGGACTCTGCGTGCACGTGTGTGACTGCGTGTGTGATTGCCTCTATAGCTCCACTGAACTAGATCCTACGGAGCTTGAGTGAGCCCCAACCTGCGGTTCCGTGGTAACCTCATATGACTAAGGGCAGAATCGGGACCGAGTCCTGATCCAAGCCGGGGGGTCATACTGGCCTGCCAATGCCAAGAGGTTCCTAATTCTCCGCGAGGGGAGCGGCCAGGCAGCGAATGTCCTTTTTAAGTTTCCCATCTCCCTGTCCTGTTACTTGCTTTCCGCCTATACAAAATCCATAGCGGAAGGAGATAGCCGCTCACCTTTAGCGGAGCTTTCTCCTCTCCCATTTGGGATCTAACCTTGGTGCTGAAAACGGAAACGGGCCCTGGTCCAGGACCGAACTCTATTTCACCAGCGAATTGGTGCATTACCTTCCTGGATCTACATCATTGCTCTTTGAAGTCCAGTCAGAACAGATGCACCTCAGAGCCAAGCGTGACTTTGGGGTATCAGCCACCCTCTTGCCCCTTCTAATCAGGACAGGAGTCATGGCCGGGATAGGGACAGTCACAGCTGCTCTAATACAGAGCAATCAGCAATTTAATGCATTAACTGAGGCCATCGATGCCAATCTGGCCAAATTAGAAAGCTCTATTCATCATTTAAAACATTCCTTAGACTCTCTAGCTGAAATGGTGCTACAAAACAGGCGAGCATTAGACTTATCACTGTTACACCAAGGACGGCTATGCCAGGCTTTAGGGGAACAATGCTGCTTCTATGCCAACAGCTTAAGAATTGTATGAGATAGCTTAGCCGTGGTTCACAGCCACCTAAAAGAGAGGGAAAAAGCAAGGAGCAAGCACCAAAATTGGTATGAAGGCCTCTCCAATTGGTCCCCATGGTTAACCATCCTCTTGTCTGCCTTGGATGGACCCATAATCATATTATTCCTCATACCCCTACTGGGGCCGTTCCTGTTCCGTTGTTTTTCCAGTTTTTTACAGGACCAAGTGACAAGACTCACCAAGCGGACTGCCACCCACCTGCTGCTGGCTCACCAATACTCTCCCATTCCGACCACAGACCCTGATCATAACGTCACCTCGATCTCAGCAGGAAGTAGCCAGAGACCTGAAACCGCCCCATAACACCAAAAAGGTCGGAATGTAAGAGTCACCTTGGGATGGTGACCCAGCGGCCATTTCTCTGGGGGCTGGAGGAGAACACGTGCACAGACAACCCCCGCCCCTCACCTGCAGACCTGGGATGTCCTGCCCCATTTGGAAACAGCCAATCATGAAGCTCCAGTTTTCCCCCACCCCTACGAGACAGACAACCTGTCCTGTCCCGTCGTGACCCTAAAATGCCCTTACTTGGTGATCAGCCCCCCAAAACCAAACCTGAAACCCTCTCACCCTTAAAACCCCCCACCCCTATCCGGTGCCACTTCCCTGACTCAGCCCGGTACTCAAGTCATGGAACCTCGCCCGGGGACTGCAGACCCAAATAAAGGCCTTCTTGGCTCCATAACCTGGCTTCCCTTTTTCCTTTCTTCTCTGCCTCCATCTATTAAATCTTACAAAAACAAAAACAAAACAAAACAAAATAACCTTATGAAGTAATTGTCTTGCTCACGAGCTGCTTGATTAACTGGTTTTGCAGGTCACACAATCACAAAATATGGGGGCTCTATAGTTGGACCCATATAGTTTGGCTCCAGTTAAGTAGTGGTAGAATGGATATTTCATAAATTTTGTTTTGTTTTGTTTTGTTTTGATATTTCATAAATTTATCAATATGTGAGTTACTTTGGGACTAAACTTCATTCGAATTTTGTGTTCCCGACGCTTCCCTTTTAAAAATTTTTTTTAAATGTTTTATTTATTTTTGATACAGAGAGAGACAGAGCATGAGAAGGGGAGAAGCAGAGAGAAAAGGAGACACAGAACCGGAAGCAGGCTCCAGGCTCTGAGCTATCTGTCAGCACAGAGCCTGACGCGGGGCTCGAACTCACAAACATGAGATCTGACCTGAGCCGAAGCCAGAGGCTTAACCAACTGAGCCACCCAAGTGCCCCAAGGCTTCTCTTTTCGAAACTTGCCTATGCCTATGCTAATCATCCACAGATTATCATTTTTTAATGTTTTTTAAAAATTATTTTTGAGAGACAGAGAGAGACAATGTGGCAGGGGAGGGTCAGAGAGAGAGAGAAAGACACAGAATCTGAAACAGGCTCCAGGCTCTGAGCCGTCAGCACAAAACCCGATGTGGGGCTTGAACCCACGAAGCATAAGATCATGAGCTGAGCCAAAGCCAGACGCTTAACCAACTGAGCCACCCAGGCGCCCTATCCACAGATTATCTTGAGAGCCATAGTAACTCACATATTTTCCAACAGCTAATAGAAGACTTCTGCTATCTTGTCCGAGTATTCTCTTGAAGATTTAAGCATCACTTTACCATATTGTGAGCTGACTTTTGAGGCTAAATATCATATACAAACTAAATAATACACATCCCTATTCCTAGCAATCTGTATGGCAAAGGCGGTCTACAAATTGTCCTTAAATTTTATTAAGAGTTCAAGAACTTATTTCAGCTTTTTTAGTCTCCAATCCTCAAATTCAAAAGATGTAGTGTTTCTCTTTGAAAAAGAATGTTTAGAAGTCAAAATACTTGAATTTGAATCTCATCTCTACTCTATGACATTGCGTAAGATACTGAACCTGAATTTTAATTTATTCAATTTGGAAAATTTGTGGGATTTTCATGACAAGGGGTTTCTCTAAGATATTTGTACAGGAATTCAAAATGACTTTGCAGTTCATTTAAAGACAGCTATCTGAGGGGACAACCACAAACTAGCCCAATTTAGAGGGATTTGTTTCCCTGATCTCCCATTTTCCATTCTGTTCATTACAGGGCAAGAGTTAACTTTAAATGTTTTTAAACTTCCTGAAAACAACATTAAATGATGGAGTGAAAGCTCTAAAACTTCACTCTATGATTAATTTGAGGTCATCTTTGGGGAGAACAAAACTGCCATCAAATTAATATTGGTCCTGCAGATGAAGGGTTTACAGAGCCACTTTTCGTGCCCACTGAGAGTGCAACCGGATACTTCGGAGAGGGGTTTTTTTTTCACCTGAACAGTTAAAACCTCAAATATATCCTGGACGTCAGTCCATGCATAATTAAAGTCATTCTTATTCTGTAGCCTATAAATATGCAGGGGATGCAAGAGGAGAACCAACTCATTCCCCTGGAGGAGCTCCGTGAGCCCAGCCAAACCTAATTAGAGATCACTTCAAAGATCGATTCTTCGTGTCCATAGAATCACGTTTAAATGATGGTGTGTGATCTGGCCACTCCCTGTTTCCCCGCTGCATTATGCATGATCTTTGACTGCTCATAATTTCACAAACAGTGAAACTGCAGTGTTTCAATAGCAGTTTTGCATTTTGTGCTAAGCTTCAATGATCACTCACATTTTATAGGCTAATGGTCCATTCGTCTGTATATTTGCAATATCACTTCTTAAATTTCCCGTCAATACTAGTGTTCTGTTTAGAGAGTGAGGAGAAATAGGCTCTTTAAAATATTTACAAGTTTGTACATCATGGGGAAAAGGTAATGTTACAAAGAAAGCCTTTTGCACTGGCATTACTTTTGATTCTTCCTCCCTCTTCCTTCCCAGCCAGGAATTTCCATAATTGCTTCTTATCTTGTATAGACTGAGCAACTGGCAGTGAGTACACCCAAATGAACATTTCAGAGGAAACACAGAAATATTTCCTGATAATGGGATTGTACAGCGATCCAAATTTTTCTTACTTTTAGGACAACTAATAATATGAATGATTAAAAACATATAATAACATAGTTTCTATTCTGATTCTTGAGCCAGGAAAAAGGAATATAAAGGTAGGATATAACATTAGTGACACTGTCTGCAGTCAATTTCTTAAATGCCATTTCTTACTAAACTGTGTTTATGGTAGAATAACTCCCCAAAGTCACTAACATGTTCTAATTTCTGTGTCTGAGAAATGTCTGTACTCTCTAATGCTAAAACATTCTTACTTAAATTCCAGAGAAGTTCCCTCACATCATCAAAAGTGGTCTGACAAAGAATCAATGTTTATCCCTTGTCAAGTTTTAGTTTAGAATACCATCTAGTGTGCTAGTCACATTTTGTGACTCTCTAGATTAAATATTTCCCATGATTTCTTTCTCTCGTACACCATCCTCACAATCAAGAAACACAAATATATTTAATATTGTACAATCAGCACAGAAGTGAGATAATATATAGCAGAATTTAGTACTCCATAATGAACATGAACATTCTATATCTCCAGAATGTGATTCTATATTCCCTCAACTAATAACATTTTGTTTAATATTGTTCTTTATTATCCTATTTCTCTACTTAAAACACTTCAAATGTAAGCATAACATGCACAGAAGTTTCCTAGTATAATTTCTCACATAAAATTATAGTACATTTGATGAATATAATTTCAAATGGAAAAAAATATATGGAAGGCCAAAAACCAATGTTGGTTTTCTGAGGAGCATAACGGTGTAAATACTTGTTGCCTATTTTGTCATCTAGGAAATGGCTGTTGAAAGCACTGGGGACACTTGTCTGGGAACCTGAGGTTCTGTTTTGGGAACTTACTTTTACCTGCCTATTAGCTCATCAATTGATCATGAACACGTGATCAGGTAGTTTCTTTGGGATATAGTTACCTCATCAAAAAGGAAAAAAAAATGGATGACAATCTGCAGGATGGTTTGCAGCTCAAAAAGGTTGATAAAAAAGACATCTTTTAATTCACTTAAAATGTGGTGATGTCCTTGAAGTTGATATTAAAGACACCAAAGTAATTCCCCTCTCACTGTTATTATTTTTATTATTTTTTGCTTTTTTTAAAGTGTTACTTTCCATTAATCTCCAAATCTCACATTTTCATCCTTGACTTCTTTCTAAAGATGCTACCAGTGATAAGCAGAATTACCTAATTCTCTCTTGTAAGCTTCCCCCTCCCTCCTTTGCATGCTTTCTTTCATCCAACATGGATTTGACTGGAGCTATTTCTCTATTCCAGACACAATCTTCTCCTGGGATTTTCATCAATAAATAAAGAGACATGCTGCTATCACAGCTGCTCAACACCTACCAAACTCCTCATTAGCTTGTAGACTATAACATAAGAGAATGAAGATATTTTAAATGCCTTCTTCAAAGTCTAGTCACAAAACTGCACTTTGCATTTCAGCATTCCAAGTTAAAGGATATAAGACACAACTTAATTTTAAAAAACTATATCAAAGGAAATTGCTCAGATTCATAGATCCTTTGTTATCTATCTGTTTATAAATGTTTGTTCTGAGAGAGTGTGCATGTGCATGCTCATGGGGGCAGGGGGCAGAGAAAGAGAGTGAAAAAGGAAAAGAGAGATCCCAAGCAGGCTTCCCAATGCCAGCACAGAGCACTGAGTGGGGCTTGATCCCATGTATCCTGAGATCATGATCTGAGCGGAAATCAGTCGGCCGCTTAACCAACTAAGTCATCCAAGGGCCCAGGTCCTTATCTATTTTGTGGCAAATAATTTAAATATATGCAAAGTTAATCATTCTGTACATGTCTGCCAAGTTTTCTATAGGAAAAGAAATCATGAGCCAAAACTTCTCATGGTTTTTACCCAGCATCACTACGTTTCAAGACAGTTCCAGTCCTTCCTATGCCACTATTCACCTGCCTTTACGTGGATATTGTATGAATGAACACCAAGCCCTCAGATCATCCATGGGAAACTGCCATCACCAAATAGAACTTTAAAATTCTGTAACTTCGGGTTTCCTATGGTTTTTATAATGACTCAAAAGAACGAAGAATCTAGCAGCTGGCACAGACAGTCATATGAAGTCTTATATTGTGAGAAAAAGAATCGACCATCAAGATCATTTAAGGGGCGCCTGGGGGGCTCAGTGGATTAAGCATCCAACTTTGGCTCAGGCCATGATCTCAGGGCTCATGAGCTCAAGCCCTACATTGGGCTTTGGGCTGACAGCTCAGAGCCTATAGCCTCCTTCAGATTATGTCTCCCATTCTCTCTTTCCCTTGCCCACTAGCACTGTTTCTCTCTCAGAAGTAAAAACATTAAAAGATTTTTTAAAAAGATCATTTAATATAGTCCTCACATTCCATGGGATGAGGCCCCCAGGATAAACTGACTTGTCCAAGGTCATGTAGCTGGCAAGGGGCACAAGCAGGAGTGGAACCACACTCTAATGTTTCACTCAAGCATCATCCCGACTACATCAAAGAACCTCCCAAAGCCTCCTGTATTTCCCATCATCAATTATCCCTTTTGATTCTTCCCAACCTCTTAGAAGATCACAGACCAATTGAAGAAATACGGTTCTTTGGGGGCACCTGGGTGACTCAGTTGGTTAAGCATCCAGGTTTGGCTCATGGTTTGTGGGTTTGAGCCCTGTGTCAAGCCCTGTGCTGACCGCTCAGTGCCTGGATGGAGACTGCTTTGGATTCTATGTCTCTCTCTCTCTCTCCCCCTCCCCAACCTGGGCTGTCTCTCTTTCACAAGAAAATAAATTAACATAAAAAATAAAATACAGTTCTATGAAAGCAACTATGTTTTCCAACGGTAACTCAATAATTTTTAAAATTCATGTATATCTAATTTAACCTGTTTATTTTGCTGCCCAGCTTTGAGCAAAACCATCTCTCTAGACACTTGAAGGTACCAAAGAAGTAGCCCTTAATTATCTAGGACATTGTTAAGGTACAATGATTTTTTTTTTAAAAAGCACTCTAGATTATCCTTTAGTATGGATCATGCTAAAATATTTGCTTCATGTGAGGTCCCAAGGTTCAAACTTTACTTGGTCTCATGTGCTCTGTAAATTCTACCTACTTAGGCTATATCACTTCTTTCTTCTGAAGAGTACTCTTGGGTATATGATTTCTTGTCAGTATATATATTCAGTGAATTTTAGAGCATAGACTTCCAAAGACAAAAAGCAGTCTTTGTCCCCAGAGCCACAGAAGAGTACACAGTGGCCAACACTCCCCAGTGGCTGCCCAAAGATAGAACGGCTGCTCTGTGATCAGAACAAACACCCAAGAGTGCCCAGGGGTGAGGACCTGATTGGATGGAATGATTAGTCCTTTCTGTGCTACTCTGGAAACGGTTCATAAAAATTCCGATTAGCTCTTATCATCAAGATCTACATTTCGCACAGAAATATACTGAGTGGACAACCTGATTTCATATGAGTTAGATGAAATAAAACAAAATTCAGAAATGTGTTTGGAGAGACTGAAGCCAAAGTTCATTTCACAAATCCATCACTGGCTCCTAATTTCCTTAATCACTTTAGTCTGCAAAGACTTTTTAAAACTAGTATTTTAGAAATTGTGTTTTATTATTTAATTAATAAATGAAGTTTAATTTGAGAGATAGAGCATGAGTGGGGGTGGCACAGAGAGAGAGGGAGACACAGAATCCAAAGCAGACTCCAGGGTCTGAGCTTTAAGCATAGAGCCCAACAGGGGGCTTGAGCACACAAACCATGAGATCATGACCTGAGCTGAAATCAGATGCTTAACCTGCTGAGCCACTCAGGAGCCCCTAGATATTGTATTTTGAAACCAGACTGTCTTCAAATTAGTCACCTCCTCCCAGCAAAATATATTCTTTTTGGAAACCAAAAGGAAAAGTAACTTACACTTAAAAATGGAAAAAACTTATAGTTTATACAAAGAAATAAAACAAATATAAGAAGGAAGTACATGTGTGCCTAAGTGAGAGATCTCTCTCTCTTACAAACACTCTGCCTCTGACATTAACAAGTGAATAATGAGTATATTAGTATCTTTATTTAAATTTTCTGGTACAAGCCAAACTGTTAATGCTATTTTAATGAAGGATTTGTTCATGAATTCCTTCTAAGAGTGGCAGGAGAGCATGCATTCACTTTTTTAATAATTCATGATATCACTTTTAGTTATAGGAACAAGTGCATTAACTAACTGAATGATACAAGATGGTCCAATTCTCTTTCCCTAAAAAAGAGACACATTTCTCCCTAAGAGACTGCACTAAGTGCAATTTATCCTCTTTGTCTGGACAATCTCATGAAATAAAAGTGGAGAGTTCATCCCAGAAAATCAGTCATTAAAATACTATAATTTTATTACATTTTCTGGGCAAATTTTTCTAACATCCCTACAGCCTCCTATTACGATCACAATGTCGGCAATGAGAAAGTAGATGAGAGGAGTATACATTAAGAAGCAGTTACCATACTGCTGGACTCAGCTAATAATCCCTTTATTTTTCATTTTTATTACTTTATAGTTCATGAATGATGGTCTACTCATTGACTATTGTTATAAATATTTTGATTTAGCAACGGGAATATGCATCAATAAACAATACCTACTGGAAGTTTTCTGTAATACTTAACAGCCCATGAGTGTATATCATATCATTTGCTGCCTACTAGACGTACTTCTTGGGAATCTAGATTAACTCTTAATCTTAGCTATAATAACTGCTTGCAAACACTGCATCGTTTCTGCTCCTTTAAATGTTTTATCTACTGCCTGAAATCATAATGAATCTGCCTTATTAATTTTTCTATTATGGAATATAGTCTTCTAAGCTATTCATATTCTTTCAGAGCGATGAGTCCTGACCTAAAACAAGGAAGGGAAAACTGGAAGATGAATCTGAAATTTTCTAACAAGAAGTAACCAATGTTTTGGCAAGAATTGTGACAAGCTTGCCGATAGCAACACAATTTGCTGAGTGTAAATGGAGAAAGCTGAGCAGGCTCTCATCGGTATAACCCCTCTAAAAATCTCTTAAGCTTTTTTCTCCCACTTGCCAACACTAATGTCAAAAAGCATCCAATATATCAAAGGTTTTGTAGCAATCTGCAACACTATCATTTGTTTCCTCTAGACCATTTCTTCAGGAAGTAAATACAACCCAGATAAAATGAATGAAACAGAATCTTGGTGTACTGAAATATGGTCTTCAAAAGTAAGAAAAATTTTAGAAAACTAAACTTTGAATCATTGCTGAGAACTTTCTGGAGACCATGAAACTTGCATTAGGTTAGGAATGTCTTACCCCCTTCTCTTTGCATCCTTGTCTTTTTATTTTTTTTTTCTTTTTGATCAGTCCACACTAAATAAGAATATACCACTTAAAAAGTGAAGGTCCAGTATTTAGCCTTAAATAGCCTTCCTTCTGTTTTGCCCTGGTCCTCTCTTTTCACTAGGTCTGCTCTGGTTTTATCTCTATTACTAATGCTCACTGACTAATTTCTGAGACCAATATCATCATGTCTTTTCACATATTGTTTTCAAGATGTATTATGCTACATTAAATCAGTAAACAGTTATTTTCTTGGTACTCCATCCAAGGTACTGTGCTATATGCTATACAGAGATTTAAAAAAAAATATGCTCACTTCTGTACAGGTTAGACCCTAATGTGGAGCATAGAAATACAATAATCACAAGGTAGTTCAAATGATTCTCAACCTGGGCTATACAACAGAATCAACTATGGGGCACTAAAAACTCTTAATGCTACTTGGATCCATTAAACTAAAATCTAACATGGTTAATGATGTCTACCAAACAAACGATGCTGTTAGGACTTAGTGGAAGACATTTTAAATAAGTTCTTACCGGTAAGTATCACATCAAGTATCTTTGAAGAGTTAAGGGTCCAGCAAAGCTTTAAAAATCTGTATAACTCTAGAGGCAATAATGCTTTCTTCTCATAATTTACATTTTCTGAGTTTACAGAAAATACTCTGAACTAGATTCATTAAGAAAGAAGGATGTATTACCTATTGATATATAATAAATTACCACAAAACTAAGTAGCTTGAAACTATGATAAACATGTGTCATCCACACAGCTTCTGTGAGCCTGTAATTCAGGAACAGCTAA
Organism: Suricata suricatta; assembly: GCF_006229205.1. Taxonomy (NCBI): domain Eukaryota; kingdom Metazoa; phylum Chordata; class Mammalia; order Carnivora; family Herpestidae; genus Suricata; species Suricata suricatta. Next base: position 96,312,627 of record NC_043703.1, read on the forward strand.
CTGAGCAGTGCTAGCTCAGTCTCATGAGACTGCACTGAGGACTTTCACTGTGGCTGTAATTTGCTCGAAGTTTTGAGTCCATTGCATCTGCAGCTCTCCCCTTTACTATATTTATACTAATTTTTTTTGCCTTAAATTGTGTTTCTCCCTACCCATGATTTCTATGACCAACAAGTCTCCTTTTACTCTGTAAATATAAAATATTTCCTGTGTTCAAGGCACTGGACCTCCTACTTTTCAGTCTTGAGACATTACAAATGAAAGTAGAAAAGAGATGTGTTCATACATAGCTACTATATCTAATTTGATTACTACACCAAGTAATCAAACGGTTACAGTAAATGAAAGGAAGGAGAGATCAATTACAAGCTAATGACTATAAGAAGAGTTAAAAAAAAAAAAAGGAGTTAGCACTGAACTTGTGCACTGATGATAAACATGAGTTTTGAGGGGTAAGAAGTGAAAGTAAAAGCTATTTAACTTGAGTTTCTTTTCTGAGACCATTGGTGCCTTTGTTATTCTACCGCACACATTTTGTCTAATTAATATGTTTATAAGATAAAGAAGAGAGATTAAGTAGAATCTGACAGATGAATCTAAAGATTGTTTCAAGGAGTCCAAGTGCATGCAATGATAGGTGGATATGAGACAAGATGAGAGAAGGAGGCCAAGTAACTTCAACCTTGACTGCGAAACTAAACGCAATGTCTTTGGTAGCAAGTGAACAAGGTAAGGAAGATATTGAAATTCACAGGATATGAAAAAGTATAAATTTTACATGGAAACAATTACCATGTTTTGTTTATTTGCTTGTTTGTTTAACGTTACAGCAAAACTCAGTAATCTGGGAGAGGACTGGAAAGAGTGACGAGAATAAAGTCATGGAGATTAAAAATGGCTGAGTGTCAATGGAAGAAGGAATTGAAGGTCCAGAAAGGGCAGCCCAGACAATAAAAAGGAAGATTTTCCAAAGCCTGAAAGCATATGATGGACAGCAAAACTAGGAAGAGCCTGAAGAACCAACGTTGTCGTGTAGGTAAAGAACTAACAAATCTATTGTCAGGCCTTCTGATAACTGGCTTAAAGTAATAATTGAGTTCTTAGGGTCAAAGTCAGCATGCTTTGATGGAAGTCAAAGAGAAATAGCTATTCTCCTCAAGTTTTACAAAGGTAACAACAGCAAGTTAAATTGGGCTAACTTTTCCTTCACAACTTAGCGTAGGAAACACAAAATCTGAAAAACCAACAATCAAACCAGTTCTACCGTTTCTGACATGGGTTCTCACATTGTTCAATGTGTCTTCTGTTACTTCTAAGCCTTTTGTTGTTGTTGTTCTAAGGTCTGTGTTTAAAGGGTTCAGGCTTTTTTAGACCAGCTGATATTTCCTCTTGATAGTGCAAGTGATATTTCTATATTCTGGCTTACTCTGGACAGTAGGCTGATTCTTGCCTTGCTCTTTGGTAATTGTGTATTGGCACACAGGTCATCTAGACATCATGGATATTCCACTTCTCATCATAAGTGATATCAAAATGCTGTGAAAGTCTATGATCTCATGATTAAAAGATTAACTCTCTATGTGACATCTTTGTGGATGGAAGACAGGGGCGGATGTATGTTATTTGTTATATTATGTGTGTTATACTTCCAAAATGGCATTTCAAACACAGAGCTCAAAAATCAAATTCCTCCCTGTCCCCACCTCCCCTTCCTCCTTCTTTTTCCTTTTATGTAGAACTAAAAGCTACTCAACAGCTTCATGTTGAAATTAGACTTCCTTAATCCTAGCACAGTGGTGTTGGGTCAGTTTTCCTAGAGAAAAATAATTCTGAATTTCATAGTGCTTAGGAAATAATACAATCTGAATCTGAGAAGAAAAATATAAAGAAAATACTATGTTCAATGTTTCACAAAATATGTTTCTCACAAATTTTCAAGTTACAAGTTATGTGCTATGTAGCCTCCAACCCAAAGTCTACTAAAGTGAACTTAAAACTATGTACAGAAAACCCATCATGGGAGAGAACTCCCAACAGTCAGCCTTTAACCTTATGTTAATAAAGGCTACAATAACATAAAATGCTGAGATGATAAAGTTAATTTTTAAAAGCACCATTCAAACTTGTAGAGATAGTAAAATCCAATCATCTATAATTAAAAATATGATAGGAAATAAATAGTTTGGTTTTGAGTGATGGTTCTGTCCATGATGGCCTTTCTCCTTTAATTTTTTTCAAATTTCCTTTAATAAAAATGCATTATTAAAATAAGACTGTAAGGTGTGTGTAATGTAAGGGGTGTGTGTGTGAGTGTGTGAGTGTGTGTGGGTGTATCTCTATGTATCTGTAAGACATACCCAGAAAGTGCTTAAAGATACAAAAGGCTGCCTTCTAATTCGAGTGTAGATATGGGCTCTGTTAGTCCTTCAAGCTTTCCAAGTTGCTTATTACCTTGAGCTCAAGCAAATTACCCCTGACTAATGTGCTGCACCCTGGGCCCAGTGAGAACATCAACCTTTAAAAGGTGCTTTAAAAATGAGAAGTGTTACATGAATTGATATTTTAGTTGTGTGCATGTGCATAAACCTTTCTGGATATGGCTTGCCATTTAGTTGGGTACTTATTTTGGGCCACTCAATGTGTAGATGGATGTGTGGAATTTCATGTATGTGAATAAATCTTGCCATTTCGATTATCTTTGGCCAAAGAGTCAGTGTGAAATTATACACACATGGTGGCCAAAAATAGCCAAATGGCAAGCCAATTACATAAATGTAGTCTGGTGTACCAAAAAAAAAAAATCTGGATTAGTGATCATAAAACCAGAGTTGTAATCTGTTATTTTTACAACTATTATTACTTATAATGTACTGCTATTACAACCACTAAACTCTGTTGCACATTTACATGCAGGCAAAGTTCACCAAGTTTTACATGAATTGTCCTATTTGCACTTCACAATAATCTCATGTATGAGGTAAGTATTATTATCAATACCATAGAAAGATGAGGAATATGCACTTGGAACTGTTAAGTGCCGCAGCTAAGTCACACACATGTAAGTGACAGAGTAGAGATGAGAACCCAGACATACGAAACTAAAAGTATCAGACAAGTGAAATGGAAATCCTGCCATTAGTACATTATGTGACCTTCAGCAGTCATGAGCAACTTTGCCTATTAGTTTCATTTTCTGTAAAACTGAAATGATCATATATGCTCTAGAATATCAGTGCAACTGCTATGTAAAATATGGAATGTGATCTAATGTATATGATTAATATTAAAGTATCTTCTCCTTTCCTATAAACCCAAAGGATGATTTACTCTTACATCAGCCTTAAGAATAAATATTAATGATGAATAGAATGCTAAACAAAACACTGGTTCTCATATTTTAGTGCATTATTTTTAAGCTTGAATATACATTGTAATTCATATCAATTATTTCAATTGTTTCCCCCCCAAAAAGACACCCCCCCGATGCAGAAGCTATGTGCAGAGGCTATACTGTAAAATCATGTATGTGTGTGCATAAAAGGTAACTACAGCCTGTATAAAAACTTGTACAAAGATGTTCAGAGCAAGATTATTCATGATGTGGAAACAACCCAAAAGTCCATCAATTCATGATTGGATAAGCAAAATATGATTTATCCATACAATGGAATATTATTCAGTGTTGAAAAAGAATGAAGCACTGATACTTAATACAACATGGATAAGCCTTATAAACACTCTGTGAAATGAAAGAAGCGAGTCACAAAAGACCACATATTGGATTCTATTTATATGAAATTTGCAGAACAAACACAGAGAGAGGGAAAGAAAGCAGTGATGGCTTAGGAATTGGAAGGAGAGAGAAAGGCTTTCTTTTTGGGTATAGAAAATATTCTAAATCCAATTATGTTGATGGTTATGCAAGTCTTTGAATAGACCAAAATATGCTGAATTATGCATTTTGAATGGGTGAACTATATGATATGTGAATTATACCTCAATAAAGATTTTTACAAACAGGAAAGCCACCAGCATTAAAAGGAATTTCTAGAAAACTTCCTTATTTGCAGAATTTTCCACAGCAAAAATTCCATGTATGAATGTATACAAACATATATAGGATATAACAAATTTCATAGGTAGAAGGAGAAACATACATATACATATTCTTTAAATCAGGTCTTGGAAACCAGTTTTAGGAGATCCTTATGTTAGAAGTGTTCACTAGGTGGCCAGGCCAATTCTAAATTATACACTTCATGGCATTTTCACTATTTCCCATGCGAGACTATGTCAGAAGATAATAAGATCTCAGAGGACATTTTTTTCTTCCTAGTCAGCTGAAATTGTACTGACTTAATTTCAATCTATTTCTCCTTATTATATTTCTTTAGACAGCCTAATTCCTCTCTCTTCTTAGTGGCCATAACCTCCGCCTAAACCGGAGCCTCAGTATAACACATCCTCAACATGGCAAGTGTAAAATTAGCCAGGTCTGCCAATAAGCCTAGACATTGTGGGCTCTGAGGCTAAGAATCGGAAAGAATATCTGTAAAGTTTTGTATTTTTTAGCCTTGATTTAGTTTTCAAGTAGTGGCTAAAATCTTGTCATTATTTAAAATATTAACAACATCAGTATATGCATATTTTCTCTAACATACATAGTAAATTATATATGCATATTTAACATATAATGTCTTAAATATATTATGAATTGCAGGAATCAGGTATACATATGCCCAGTGAACCTGGTTGCTGCCCATTTTAGGGCCATTTGGCAATATTGAAATCTATATCACAATTATACATGAGGTTAAAAATAGGTACTCTCCTAGCACTCTTTTCCCAGAGAAAATACATAGTTCGAATAAATTCAAAAGATATTGTAGATGCTGAAATTCACCATGAATTTAATGATAGAAAGTAAACAAGATTCATCAAGGTAGTCAGCTAAATTTCAAAAGCAGTAAGATTGTGTTCACCAAAACTGATCTGCCTGACATAAAAAAAAATAATAATCTTCTCAGGTTTGAAAAGATATATGAATCCATTAAGAGTATAAGTAGGAAAGTACCATCAAATTGCTGTTGAAATACTTTTCGTATTTCCCTACTTTGTCATAAGATGAACTTTTAAAAATATTCTCTCTTCAACTCATCTTTTGAATAATCTCTTGTGTACACTGAGAAAAAAATCTGATATTTTCTAGTATCTGTTATATTCTGTCCCAGTAGCTTGATTTGTATTATTTCCCTTAGTCTTCCTATAGGAGTCTGACATCATTATTATACTACCACCAAAAAGGAAACAGAGGGTTGCAGATGTTAGATAACTTGCGTAAGGTGCCATAACTGGTATCTGATACAACTTGACTGGTTTCAAAGGCTATGTATGGGTGTTCCTTCATGCATACCAGTTTTCTCCACAAAAGCATCTGACTGTTAAAGTATCTAAACTCAAGAAACAAACATGAATGTTTTAAATTCTTCCAGTAACCGTTCCAATCTACACTATACTGAATCAGCTTTCTTATTTAGTAAATCTCTCTGAATAGTAGCGTGGCCCAAGTGCAAAGCTTTACAGACACTCCAAACACTTCTCTGCTACTCACAGAGGCGGAAGTTAGAACCTCGGGTGTAGCTATGCAGCATCGGTTGGGATCTGACTTATAGAACGCCTTCTCCCTTTCTTTTAGGGCCAGCTGCCTCTCAGACTTTGGGTGAGGAGTGGGCGTGGGGGTTGGGCCGGGAGGAGAAGGTTCAGCTTTCCCTCCTGGACCTGGACAGCACAGCTCCCTCAGTGAGGTGCGGCTCACTGACCTATAATGGCTGGCAGAAGAACCCACTGTCTAGTAACCAAATGAGGTTCTCCTGAAAAGCACCACACAGTGCCCTCCAGTGGATGACGATTCCCACTCAACTGCTCACACATTCTCAACCAGTTACTCGTGCCACTGGGGGCACCCTCATTGAGTGTGCAGACCTCTTGTGTGCCAGCACAGTGGTCTCACTACCAGTGACTTTCTGAGGTGTCTAGCGAGTGGATGACAGACACGCACATCCTCGTCACACTGAACAGTGAGTGTGCAGGGGTCTCCACCGCCATCAGCCCTCTGTCAGCCCATTTACTGATGAAGCAGATGTTAAAAAAAAGGAAATACAATTCAAGCCCCTTTGTCTGACAGTCACCTCCAATCTTTATACAGCCTTCTCATAAGGTATTCGTTTCTGGATTTGAGAAAGGGATAAAAGCTTTTCTTCAAGCATGTTACATTCACTAGAAAGCCATCCGTTCCGGTTTTCTCCTTATTGCAGGTCAGCATGGAGATGAGGGAGAAAGGTCCTGGCTGCTCTCCATAGCTGGACAAGCTGTGGTCCACCTCACCTCCCTGCAGGTCTCTAACTTAGCAGGCGGAGGTCCCAAATACCCACCGTTCTCAGCTTAGCCCTGAAATACAGTGAACAACATCAAGAAATAGCTCATCACACATTCGTTTGCGTCTGACTACAATACAAATCTTTTCCATTTTAACCAATGTTTTAAAAAATCAAGCTATGTAGCAAAGTGGATGGACCTCGAGGGTGTCATGCTAAACGAAATAAGTCAGGCGGAGAAGGACAGATACCATATGTTTGCACTCATAGGTCTACAGGAGAAACCTAATGGAGGACCAGGGGGAGGGGAAGGGGGAAAGAGAGTTGGGGAGAGAGAGGGACGCAAAACCTGAGAGACTATTGAATACTGATAACGGAACAGAGGGTTGAAGGGGAAGGGGAGAGGGAAAAAGAAGTGGTGGTGATGGAGGAGGGCACTTGTGGGGAAGAGCACTGGGTGTTATATGAAAATCAATTTGACAATAAACTATTAAATAGATAAATAAAAATAAAAAATAAAAAATCAAGCTATAATATCTTTTAAAATGTGCTAATGTTCTTGTGCTGACATATGTGATGTTCAAACATTTGAGTCATTTTACTGTCTATCTTAATAAGCTATAAAAGGTGAGTAGATTTATCACACCAACCCTGTTCAATACAAAGACTAAATATATGTAATTTCTGTTTCAAATCTGCAGCAAATATGACATTTTATTTTATTGTACACCACTTAATTTCTTCATTCAAATAGTTCTGGTCCAGGCTTGAAGTGAAAAAAGAATGAGAATTCAAGCTTATACTCCAAAGGGGACCAAGATTAAAAGATTGTGATGTTTTCTCAGAAAAAAAACTATGATTTTAGTTAAAAACTAACTTTGCTATGTGTTTCATTTATCCCGAGTTGAGAGAGGGAGTTAAGCTGGACCTTAGGAGCCCCTCTGAATACTGAGGATTTGATATACTAACAAATGCCTAAGAGTCTAACTGAAGAGTCATTGATGTAAAATGATAATAATTACCATTTATCTAGCACTTGTGGTACATCAAACATTGTGCTAGGCCCTTCACAGGTCTTTCTTCATTTTTATTTATTCAGTCTAACCCAGGAAGCCCTCATTTCACAAATGAGATGGAGGTGTAGAAGATTTTACAGATAGAAACTA
>NC_043703.1:96320266-96385769 GCF_006229205.1 Suricata suricatta
AAAAAAAAAAAAAAAAAAAGTTCTCCCATAGGTCCTATTTATAAATCTGAAGCAGACACATTTGTATCCCCTAAGAGCCCTGTGACCCATTTTGTAAGTTGGAAAATTAAGGTGTTGTGTCAGAGTCCCCTGGAAGTCAGCAACACCTAACATGTCAAGACTCAGGTGTCCTGACTTTCAGAGATTCCACTTCCCCTGAGGTAGGACAGAACAGAGAAATGCCCGTTTCTTCTCTGGTCTACAGAGCAGAGCCTCTCTGCTGAGGTTTCTGAGGAAGCCCCAGTGCTCTCTGTCAGCTCAGTTCTAAGAACACAGAGGGGCCCAGGCCCCAGTGACGCTGCTGCTCTGGGTCGCCAGCAGCCAGCAGGAGACAGGGAACAGATGTAAAACCAGGGCTAGGTCATACGTAGGACCCAGCATATGCATGTCAGGACCAAGGCTTGGGTATCAAATTAAAACGAACATAATCACTGTCTCTTGAAATTTCTATTTAGTTTGGTTAGAACCCAATGCCTACATTCTTAATTACTAAAGTATGTATATTACTCAATAAAACCAAGGAAAGTATTTGACAGGTATTTGATTTATTCTCATTAACCAAATAATAGATGTGATTTTATGTTTTCAAGTTGTTTGTTCCAATAAAAAATAAGTAAGATTAGCAATATTTTATATTTAAATGTTAGTTGTCCTTTAAGCCTCTGCAAAAATTCACTTTGCAACCACTATATGCATTTACTAATGATGTATAATCATTATAATGCTGCATTATAGTTTATTAATGCTCTCTTTATTAATACTTATAATACTGTATTAATGATGTTATTAATGTTGTTTATCCTTCAACTCCCAAATACTCCTTCTTCAATCCAAACAGAAAATTATAATTGCTTCCATAAATATTATCACTTGCAGGCAAATAATACAAATTTGAAGAAAATCAAATAAAAATTGGCCAGTCCATCCTGGGCAATGAGACCCAACACAGGTACATGCATGAATCTCTGACTAAAGAAACAGACTTGTGTTGTTTTCTCATTTCATTAATTTTAAAAAATGTTTTAATTAAGACTTGAATATTGTGAATTTATTATAGAAATAACACCTCTCTCCATCATACTGTGTTTGGTTTATTAAAAAGCACTTTAAGTCATGAACTTCAACTTCCTAACTAGAAAAATCCAATTACTATCTACTGGCATTTTTGGAGATGATAAGATTGGTAGTATATTTTTATAAAATTTAAATCTGATTAATATTTAATTGCATCCATATTCACAGGTATTAATTAGAAGTGTTTTCTATGAGTCATAGCTATTACTGGAAAACCAGTAATTAGCATAAAATGCACTGTAATTTTGAATAATCACTGATAGCGGTTACTGAGTGGACCTTGTAAAAGTAATAAACTTATTAATGCATGTACTAATTTATATGTAGGCTGCATGTGTTCATTATAATGATACTTTTGAGACACTAAAAAATAACTTATTCCTTTAGCAGCCAAGTAGGAACATGTATTTCACAAGTTTTCCAACTATGAATAAAGTCCTTCTTTACTAAATGTAAATTTAAAGCAGTGGCAAGAAACAGATTATTTACTAGGTATGAAATTATTAAGAGCGCAATCAAAAACACAATTTTATTTCCAATCATATATTACTATGTGCCTATTTTAAGATGCCTCTCAAATAGAAATATTTAGCTTTTCAAAAATACAAGTTTTAGTCATTACTTTTAGATCTGGGGAACTTTTGGCTATGCACCTCATAAAATAGGGCCTTCTCATAAACATGCACTATTCAAGGGTTTTAATCAAGTTCAAGTAATGGAGAGTTACTGTCAGAAATTCCCAAACAACAAAATTAACGCAATGATAAATAAGGGCTATTAAACTATTTTTAAATTTTTATTATTACCCACATCCCAAAATGGCTGTGATAATAAAATGTGGATGTATACAAATGATTTGAAAAATAATCAAAAGTGGCCACTAGATTCCAGCAAAACTTCACTTTGTAAGAAAACTAATTTGAGGAAGGTCCTTAGATCTTATGCAAGAAAAGCCAATATCTCAATGTAGGAAAGACTTAAAAAGTTTTCCCTAAATGTGTAGATGAGTTCAGTGAATATACACACATATAAGACTTTGCTTTCTTATTCTGAGTATTTTTCTCCTAAATTTGATAGTACGTGTGGAAATCAGAATGCAAAATAACATTTAATGATCAACTACTTGTATTTAAAATGAAAATATTCATTGCACTAAAAAGATGATAAAAGCTCTGTATCAAGAGACTAGTAATCTGAATTCTAAACTCTCCAATTTCCATATTAGAAAATAAAAAATATAATGTGCTTAAGGTTTCTAGTGTAATAGCATAAGAAATATGACAACTGTATAATCACAAATATCTATTTTCCTATGAATTGAAACCTGTAAAGCCTTTTGTATTTGTAAGCTCTAATTAAGCCTACTATTATGCAATAAATACACAAGGAAATGACAGCATAATGAAGATTAATGTTTAGAAATAACTGGATACATCAGTACAGTATATTTTTCTGTAAGGAGATTTCTAAAGTATGAATTCTACACATAATATTCATCACTCTCAGTCCTAAATACCAAAGATCTATTAGTCCATCAGCCTTACTTGGATGTGTGATCATTTTATCTCATCAAGAAAAAGAAAAAAAGGGAATTTTTTTTGTTTTTCACTCATTTAATGGATACAATGTTTGGCAATTTCAGGAATATGCTGCAATAGGATTGTTTGTCACCTCATTTCCTTTTGCTCACTCATGGAAACGAATCAATATGAAGGACTGATACATCTTAACAATAAACTAAAAATTGTGCTTATTAGCAAGTCTTCTGTCCCTTAAACAGTCCCCTCAGGATCTAATTTACAGGCTTGGGATTCACTAAACACTGAGCACATTTTCCCAGAACTAAAAATTGTAATTAAAAAAAAAAGTCTGTGAGTAATCTATACTTTTTAAAGTTTTAACTCATACTGCTAACCTCATTTTACATGCCACAGAAACTCTTACAAGAAAAGTAGAAAATCAATAAGAATAGTTTCAAAGTACTGATTAAAATATGCTTTGAATTTGCAAAGTAACAAATGATTTGGCCTAGAAAGGATCATATCAACAGTTTTATTGCAAAAATTATTTCAACCATTACTATGCTACGTTAGCTAAAACAGCTAATTTTGAAGGTCTATGTGTGACCTACAGCATGATTCTTGTGTAGGCGAGGGTTTTTGTCTATTCTCTTCCTCCATTCTATAGGTAGCCCCTGAGAAGGTGCCACAATTTAGAGATTCTCAATAAATAACTGTTAATTAAATAAATGGCAAGTTTTGTCATGCGTATGTAAGTTTCTAGTATTAAAACTGCAAAAAGAAGTTGGGCGGTGTGCAATGTTTGGAATTCCTTTATTTAAGCGGAGGAAGCAAAGCAGAATTCCTAGGAAAGTCTTAGGAAGCAGAATTATACACTACTTAGATAACCCGGAATGAAGTGGAAGGGCAGAGTGAGGTGCCTTCGTAGACCTCATGCTGCTTGCAGGATATAAATCTACAAGGGCAAGTAAACGCCACGTGTGAATTAGTGTCTTTGCAAGGGTCACTTAGGCAACAGCTGCAAGTCTTTATCATAGTAAACTGGTCCTCGCTTGTAAGAATTTCCAGATTGTAGAGTCCAAGCTGAGAAACACTGAAGTGGCAATGAAAACATTGTCTTTGCAATACTCTCCTGGTTGTAATTTACCTAAGAGACATTTTGTCATTATAATGGCTAATAGAAATCAAACATCAATGCAACAGCCGAAAACAGGTGATTACTGAGATTCTGACATTAGGATAGTATTGCACACATTCGAACACCCAAAGAACGTAATTGGAGAAACAGAGGCCAAGCGCACTATGTAAATCCAAGGGGACCTGGCTTCTGGGCTGTGACAGGTCTCGGAAAGGGCAGTCTTTAATACTGTGGTGAGGAAGTCTTTCACTTTCTATAACTTTTATATAACTCTCTATATCTTTCTATATCTCTGTATCTATGAAACTGATGGCTAGATTAAGATCTTTTTTCACTAGAGATGTGGTATGTCTGCAGGTATGTAGGTCGGTATGCATGCATGTATTTGCTTACTTACAATAAGCCAGGCACTGTTTTCATGTGCTGAGGCTAGAGAAGAAGTTAACAAGACAGAGAAAATTTCTCCCTTGTGAAGCTTGCATTCTATCAGTGCTGTGTTTGCTCAACATTTTGTTGAGTGACCTTTATATCTTGTTAAATGAATGAATTGAATGAATTAATAAAAGTGATATGACTTTATGAATGTAAGGACAGGAAAGAAAAAATAGGGTCAATATATGGTTTGCAGAACAGCATGGCAAATCTCTTTCTCAAGAATTTTAAGTCAGTGTGTCACCTATGGCTTGTCAGTATCTGCTATAATCAATTTACTTATTCAATATATTAGAATAACAAGAAAATGTAATAGGATTGGGAGATCCTTTAAGTCTAGTCAGCTAGCTAATGATTTAATCGGTCCAGACTCCTCACAAAGGTACTTGTAGTATTCACTCCCTCTTCAGTACTTACTTACTACCTGATTCTGTCTCTCAACTACTGTGACTTAGATATTTCTTCAGGACAATTAATTACAATGCCTTTTTGAGCTATTATCTACTGACTCAAGTGCTCTCCTCTGGGTCTCCTGATCAAGAATCCTAAGTCCTTCTAGGTCTTCAATGACTCTACAATTTAATTTGGCTTCAAGTTTTTTTACTTCCCCATTTTCCTACAAATATTTCCTTTTAGAAAGTGTGACAAGTAGAGCAGTACACAGAACACCAGCAGGCTGATGAGTATAGATAAGAAGAATTTATCAAACCCATCTTTCTAAAAAAGACTGTACCTTGAAACTGATTAGTTTTGCTTGGTAGTCTCCTAGCACTGATGACCTATATTGACTTTAGGCCAATTATTAAGGTTAAAACTTTGCTGTTTACTTTGTGTTTTACTCAAACATGGGTCTTCGTTTCTATAGTTGTCAATCTGGTATTCTTGGATTTGATACTTGTTCTAACTTGAGATACTCACATTTAGCCATGACTCCAATCCTCATCTCATCTATAAACTGAATAGTAATATCTTCTGTATTTTCATTTGATGTACTGGGTAATTTTCATCAGGTGATGACAAGAATAAGGCCCTTAGGAAGGAACTAGGAATTTTTCTCTATAAAAGCCATGGTTCTTGAACAGTTATTGTACCTAAAAATGAGACAATCTTGAGCACATATGTTTTATCTTTTCTGAATGACTTACATAAGAGATCCATCAGCAAATCTCTGAGACTAAATCTTTTCAGATCTTTCCAAGCTAACCTGCAACCTTAACTTGACTACTTTCAGTATTTAATGGGTAGATTATCAAATAATTGGATAATTTTTTCCAAGAAAAGACTGATGTCATCATTAGCCCAATGAATAATACAAGCCTCAGCCACAATATTAATAGGAATTACTGCAGGTACAGAAAAAAAATGTTACCTAGTTACAAAACAATCTTATAAGAAAATGCGAATCCAGTCTTTATTCCAGATACTTTCAGATTTTAAATATAGAAGCCTAAATCTTCTGATTTTTAATAATTTCTTAAGAGTATCTCTCTAGATTTCATGTAAAAGTTATAAAATAACCTATGTTATATTTTCACATAGTCTGAACATAAGACAATTAGACCTCTTCCTTACATGAGTTTTGGAAACCATATTGCTTTATGTTGTTGTACCATATAGTTTTAAATAATGCTATCAATGTTCCAAAAGTACATGCACATCCTCTATTTCATTTGATCTTCAGAAAAATTCTGTGAAGTAGGTAGGGAAGTATTATAAACCTAATTTTATAAACTGATGCAAGGTGACAGGAATTTTGTAGCATAGCAAGGACTCAGCTCACTTTAATACAGCCAGGTCACAGATTTACAGCCAGAGCTTTATGTCAATTCTACATATCAAAGAAATGAGATAAGTGTCCATAACACTTGCAAAATTCATTTCAGACAATCCTGCATTTATGTAATTATTTGCTATGTTCTCCCAGTTGTTGGAATTTTTTTTTGGATAAATACTTTTTTTAAATGTTTTATTTATTTTTAGAGCGAGAGAGACGGCATGAGCAGGGAAGGGTCAGAGAGAGAGGGAAACACAGAATCTGAAGACAGGCTCCAGGCTCTGAGCTAGCTTCAGCATAGAGCCTGACGCAGGGCTTGAACCCACAAACCATGAGATCATGACCTAAGCCGAAGCCGGATGCTCAACCAGCTGAGCCACCCAGGTACCCTTTGGATGAATACTTATAAGAACAGTATTGTCCCTTTACATTTCACCTCCACCCAATCCTACTCCCATTTCCCTATCTGATTGAATATGCTGGTGTCTCTCTAGTCTTGCATTAAAATAAGAAGTTTATAAAAGGGTTTCTGAAAGCAAAGAATCTTAAGCCCTTATTATATCCTTGGAGTACATTTTAAAACAAAGACTAGTTATAAATAAAAACCATGTGTTATGGGTCAATATGCTTCTTCAAAATCAACAAATGAGTCTAATTCCTATTAACATAATCTCTATCATGTGTGAATATTACAGCTCTCTATGCTTAAAATGACCTCAATCAGAGTATGTGAGTGAAATGTTTCATTTGCAAATTAAAGTATAGTAGAAAAATAACTGGGCTGAAATCAGAAGAATTCTGATTCTGAATTCTGATCATTGTTCTTCCTCTTACTAATCATGTCATTTAGCTTCTCTAGCTTTAGTTTCCTTATTCATGAAATATGCACAATAAAAACTGTTTTCTGTAGACTTGGAGTTGATTTAAAGATTATACGTAATATGCTTTGAACATAAAGCAATATAAAAAATATGAGATCATATCAACAATAGTAGTAGAAAAATCAAGATAATCTGAATTAAGGAATTACTATCACATAGCCAAACCTCTGTTTAGCAAGCAATTATTTTTGCCTACTCTTCAGTTCAACAGCACGTATTCTATAGTTTGGTCAACCACAAGGACTTATGCAAAGTGAATTATTCAAAGAAAATTTTGGCAAGCATGTAATTGGCATAGTTCTTCTGATTCCCCAGTTAATATTCAGATGGTTTAGGTGCTAAGAGCAAGTGCAACAAGCATCTTTTTTGGGGAACAATAGTTATAAAAATAGGACACTTAAAAGTAGTTACTATATCAGGCATATTAGACTGGAAATTGGTTCAAATTTGTAAATTGAATATTTAAATAATTTTAGGTACTTCTTCAGAGAATATCAACAAATTATCAGAATTAAAAGTTAATAAGACAAATGAGTGTGCTAAACCTCACCTTAAATTGGCTAGATACTTATTTAAAGGAACTAAATAGCTTCCAAGTACAAAGAAGTGGGGGGAGTGGAGGCAGCGTGAAGATGTCACAAGTTATTCTTTTATACTTTAAGGCTTAATGTACTAATAAATTGCGACTATAGTTTTACTGGTTTGATGCTTATGAACATCATAATATTGATCGCATTGTATTCAAATTGGATGCTCTACTATGAAGTAACAACATGTTATGGGAAAATTGGTCCAATTTAAAAATTTTGATTTAGAAGTTGCATGCAGAGATTGTATTTACAGGCTTCAACCGCATACCCAAACTATTTACAAACTAGAATTAGGGAGCAGAATTACTCTCTTTGAATCATTTTTTATCTTCATGATAACAAATCAAGAGATTCTGCAAGATCTAAATTTTTTCAAATGTAAATGAGCCGAGATTGGTACATGCCAAAAGACATTTTCTCATTTTTAGCTTTCTGTTTTCAAGCCATTAAAAAAAAAAAAATCAGAGTGCTTTATTGAGCTCAGGAAGACACAGCCTCTGGGGACAACAGAACTGCCACACTAATTTTCTGCATATGTTGTAGAATAGAAAGTTCAACTCGGGTTTTAACGATCAATGGGGCCGTGTTAACATAATTTCAAAGAAATGATTTCTTATTTGTGGGTAAGTCCAAATATGCACCTGCTGTCCTCTAAGCAGAGAATTTTAGTCCAGAGTAATCATAAGTTCTAAATTACCCAGAGTATATAGTGAAATATTATTATTATTTTTAGAATGTAAAGAAATATCTATGACAGAACCTATCTTATGTGTTGGCAGCCTCCAAAAGATGTGGCTAAAAATAGCTTCTTCATAATGTCTTGAAGGGTCAAAAGCAATGACCTTGTCATGTTCCTGACAATCCTGGTATATAACACCTGGGTCAGATACTAGTGAAGATTAATATGGTAATTAGAAAGGGATCAGAAGTGTTATTGTAGCAAAGCAGATACTGCATAAGCAGTGCTTCCTAATACTGTTAATATTCTCTACACTTTTTCTCCGACTCCTTGATTATGAGCATCACAGTAAATATATTTCACAGAATAACTTTTGTTAATGTGAATAGCAAAGAATGTTTAAAAAGTAGTAAATCTATTCTCAACCACATCTTTAAAATCATCTTTAAGCAGTATTCTCAGTGTGCATATCAGAATTACAGTAAAGTATTAAGCATGATTCAACACCACAGCTATTGCTTTATCTGTGCCCACTGAATGAGTTGAGCAGCCAAGTGACTAGAAAAAAACAAAGCCTGGAAAAACCCCTAAAATCCTAAGGCCATTATTTGTCCCGCTGGATCTACAGTTACTTAACTTTAAAATTCTTTGTTGAAACATGCAATTATACAAAAATCTCCCATAAATAAGGGGCTCAACTCTCAATTTGAATCATCTTTTAGAAACATCTAGAGAGAAGGACAGAACTAATTATAACAGGGGACCCAGAGAACAAGTCCTAGGACAGCATAGGGTCTGTGGGTCTACGTAGCATGTGTGTCACCAGAATGCCTGGCTGAAGGTCATCCTTACAACCTGTATGACCCACAGTGCTGTACTGAATGCAACTTACAGTAAGGCTTCAGGATGTCCCTTTAAATCTCCATGTCATATGACGCCACTTGTACACTTGTTAAACTCGTGTGGCTTCTTTTCTTTCAGTCCAAGTTACTATTATTGAAAAACCAGATAAGATGCTTCCCATTTAACCATTCATTCAGAAAACATTTTCCAGTGCCTCCTCTGGGATATATTCAAGTACACACAATTAATAAGACATTTGTATTGTATCTACCCTTAGCTTATATTATTCCTGATGCCCCTCTTTGCTTACTTTTGTGTATTCAGCAAACTCTTCACCACACATGCCTGACACCCTACCTGCAAAAGTGCTCTTGAGGCACCAAAGCCAATTTCATGATTCTTTCCTTTATGCTACTAACATAAGTTTCCATGCTTCTATTGTCTTTATCACTTAAAAATTCTTTCTTTAGGGGCACCTGGGTGGCTCAGTCAGTTAAGTGTCCAACTCTTTTCAGCTCAGTTCATGATCTCACGGTTTCATGGGTCCAAGCCCCATGTCACCCTCTGTGCTGACAGTGCAGAGTCAGCTTGGGATTCTGTGTCCCTCTCTCTCTGCCCCTCCCTCACTCGCTCTGTCTTTGCCTCTTTCAAAATAAATAAATAAACTGTAAAAAATTTTTCTTAAATGCCTTATCTTCACTATTTTTTAATTTTATTGAACCATGTGCAACCTCATACAAATTATATCATAAGAAACTAATAAGGTTTTGTGCACGTGAACGTCCTCAACAAATAATTCACGAATGAATTAAAGACTCCCTATCTCCAGTGGGAAATGAATGTCTCTTAGCTCTAAACCTTCTTCTGGAGATATGTCTCTGCTTTTAGTATGGACCCCATTCTCTCTGTCAAATGTAGATGATTCTCTCAGAATGGAATATCTCACCACAGTTCTCTAGAGATTTGATTGTGCTTTCCTTAAGGTTCAGTACCTTCTTTATTTCCCTCAGATCACAAAATCCTTCATTATGCTTCATATTCAACTACAATTACAGCCTCCTCCACACCCAAGATTTTGGACAGAAAGATATTTGTATATCTTGGAGTCTAAGACAAAATCTAAACCTTCAGCAAACTGTAGCAGTATGATCTATTTACTTTCTAAAAATTCAAGCCTGGGGGTGCCTGGGTGGTTCATCTGGTTAGGCATCCAACTCCTGATTTTGGCTCAGGCCATGATCTCATGGTTTGTGGAATCAAGCCCTACATAGGACTCTGCACTGACAGCATGGAGCCTGCTTGGGATTCTCTCCCTCTCCTTCCCTCTCTCTTTACCCCTCCCCCAAGTTCACTTTCTGTCTCTCTTTCACACAAAATAAATGAATACCTATTTTTTTTTTAAAAATTCAGGCACCTTTAGTCTTTAATGAATAAGAAAACAAATGAACATCTGAGTGAATGACCTTTCCAGATACTGAAATTTATCTCAACTTTTTGGACCTAGTGACATTTTAGTTCATCTTAACTTAAAAGCACCAAGATTCCTTTTTTATATATGCAAACCAAAGTAGTCGAGAGTGCCCTTTCCAAAAACATTTAATTTTATTCCACATTTGAAAATAGTTTGAGAGAGAGACATACCAACAGCCTTTACATTTTTTATTCTCCATTGAATAAATCCTGGCTTCACTGTGATGTTCACCAAATATACAATACTCCAGTGGTTACAGGTTTGATTCCTGTGAGTGAACAGTTATCATGTTTCAAAGATTCATTTGCATTTTTAATTGGAGGGATATGCTTTCTTTATATTCAAATGGGCTTAGAGCCATCTCTCCATCAGGCATAGCAGAAGACAAATAGCTACATCTAGCTGTCTTTCTATCTAACTAACTTTAGAATTCTTCAAAGATGATAATTTGTTTTGTGACTAACTACATCTGTATGTTATCCACACAGTTTTCACTATTTTAAATACCATCCTCCTATGTACCATTTTGGGAGGGAGAATAACATTCTGGTTGGCATAGAAGATTCTGGGTTTGGAAACAAAAACTCTTAGTCACAATATGAAAATTTTACCAAAAATCTGTCATCAAGTCTAGGTGATAAAAAGGCCCTGTGATCTTAGGTTTACATTAACTCCCTATTTTCAATAACCCAAGCAGGTGTAAATTAACTAGTTATAAAAATGCTTATATCCTTAGTATAAAATAGAAACACAAGATTATATCAAGAGTATGTAAACCTCTCTCATCCCATTGTCCTGCTTTAAAAATATTCCAGCTCTTCAGTCCTACTGGCCAAAACACAGATGTTGAAGTGATCACTTATTAGGAATATTTTCTTGCAGCAGGCTTACGTGAGTTATGTGTCACACTGACGGTCAGTCCAACGCCCTAACCATGGCTCCCTGAGGTTCACCATTATAACAGGGAGAGGTCTGAGTAGGGGAAAGCACTTCACCACTCCTTCAATGGAAAGGGATCAATTCTCCCAGTTGTGCAGACCTAGAGGGCTACCTGAAGTCACTGAATTAGTGCAGATTGTTGAGGCAGTGATAGATTGTGCCTAATAATCATGGGGCCAGGAAAAGATGAACACTGTCAGTGCTTAAACAGAGTCTGGGTGATGATTATGCAGACCCCGCTAAAGTAGATGGTCGATAAAGATGTAGAACTGCAAATGCTTTGTCTCTTTCAGATAATTGATAATTGCATTAGGACAGTACATCAGATTTAAACCAACCTTTTTCACATTTTAGATTCTTTGGCAGTATAATTCCCTCACCACACAAAGCACACCAGAAATCCTTGAAGTTCAATAAAATGTATCCAATTTCAACAATTTTACAATTTTCAATGTAGCTGCACAGGATGTTTGGTAAAATCTATTTCAAATGGTCCATTATCAATTCCTCATCTTTCTGTGAATCTCAAAATACATTAGCTAGACAGTCACCTAATTTTAGCTTTAGAATGTATATCAGTTTTTTTCCAGATACAGGCAATTAAAGGATTGGAAAATAGCTTATGGAAAGCTCCAAAGAATTGATCCTCAGAGAGCAAATCTGGCAACACCAAACAACCCCAGTTTCCCCTGGGTATCTCTGCTGACAAGAGCTACGGCTAGTTAAGTAAAGAAACTAGAAGATGTATACACAAACCATCACAATTTAAAAAACTGCTTACCACATAACTAATACCTACTGACAGGCTGATTGCTAGAATTTTCTTCCTAATCTGATGCTTAAACACGACACAGTACAGAGTTTCCTCGAAGACGACACTCTGTCCATTTTGTACTGAATGCACGTATTTTAGTGATACGTCGTACTGCGTGTTGGGCGTGTTACCCAGTCTTTCTCAGTTATTTTATTATAGAATCTCACAGGCTTTGTGTCTTGAAGCCAAACAACCTGTTGGGAATAACAGAATCTCTCTTATCCGCTTGCTGCCTAACAAATCAAAACACACTGAAATCTGGGATTATTAGAGAAGGTTTGGGATGAAGAAATAAAATAAAAACCGACTTGTCAAACGGGACTCCCTGCTGCTCAGTACCATGTGTTGTCATATCAAGATGCATCTGTTCAACTATTAAATATGTTAGTGAATGTAATATAGACAGCCGTGGCATTATCAAATATTCTCAGTGCCTATTAAACATCACAGTTACACGTTTTAATTTTACTTTTCATTAGTAAAACTCAAGGTGGTAGCACCTTGAAAACAATTTAAAAAGTTCAGAGAAAAACTATCATTTGGGTTTTATTTCACATGCCTAAATTATATTCAGGCATTACTAATAAAAAAGATGGCAAGCTAACTAAAATATCCTCTAAGTTTAAATGTGGTTCTATCAGCTGCGATTTAGCTTATGATGGATACAAAAAGACTCAAGTAAATAATCACATGTAGAATTTGAGAAACTTAAATAGCTACATCTTTTTCCCCCTTCTGAACATTTTACTTCTTTCAGTATAATCTTAGCCATTACCAAATGTTACACAACATATGAGCTGGTCTCTTGGTGTAATCCACTTTCTGAGCTCGAGAACTTTCTCATTTCAAAGGGCTGAGGGCGTAAGACATCCTTGCCTTAGTAAACCCTTAATAGCAGAACCTATCTGTTGTTACTCCGTTCATTATATTAAGATTAACCACAATAATGTTGACAATATTAATACATTTAAAAGCCTGTCACGTTCTACTGCTGTTGCACAAGCCCTGGGGACTGCATGATCAAAATAAGAAGTGACTAGGGGCAAAATGAAGAATTATGGAAGGTGTGGAAGGTGAAGAACACAGAGGCAAACTCTGAAATGAGCACCGCCTCCTGCTGGGACATTAACCTCTTGCCTGCCTGTCTCTTAACAGAAAATTGTGTAGCAGTGCTTTCCTAAAAAGAGCTACATGATTCATAAACCTGTTATCCAGCCTCCTTAGCCCACTGCTGTTCCGAGAATGTTGTCAGAATATGAGAAAACAAAGCTAAAGGGGCTTTTGTATCACCTCTAAGCCAACATAATTTCTTTTCTTGGTAAGTTTATTTATTTACTTTGAGAGAGAGAGAGAGAGAGAGCAAGGGCAGGGGAAGGGCAGAAAAAGAGGGAGAGAGAGAGAATCCCAAGCAGGCCCCACCCCATCAGCACAGAGCCCCATATGGGGCTCGGACCCACCAAAATTGAGATCATGACCTGAGCCGAAACCAAGAGTCGGATTCAGATGCTCAACTGATTGAGCCACCCAGGTACCCCCAGAGTTCAATTATTAAGAAATGAGGAGGACATTTTTTATTAAAATGCCCCATTTGTGACATATATGTGCTTGTGGGAGTGTGTTACAGTACAGTGTTCCTAAAGGACATTCTGTACTAAATATAGTGGTTCTGCTTGTAAAAGTTTATCTTCCTGAAAAACCCACACAGATATAAAATAATCTTTTTACAAAATTAAGAAAATTTTTATCTTTGTAATATGACAGATACTGAAACAAAATATCCATCATTAGGAATTGTTTGATAAATTGTAGTTATGCATGCAATAGGATATTATGAAGTAAATATGATATTATATGCTTAAAATAGAAAGATGTCCAAAGTATATTAAATAAGAATAATCAAGCTGCAGAATAGTACGTGTCATACAGAAACATTTTATCTTTTGAAATTCCAGATGTGTCAGTAAATATACGACTATTTACATATATATAAAAGAAATATATATGTACATGCATAAAATTAAAGATTAGAATGTCAGACACCACAGTAAAAATGTTGGTATATTACAGGCATTTTCACCTTTTATTCCCATTGTATTTAAATTTTTCAAAAGGTACTTTTATGATCTAAGAAGATAAAATGTATTTAAAATGTGGGGTTTTTTTTCTGGAAAATAAACAGAGACATAGGACAACAAATAAAACACAACTCCCTCTGAACAATCTGTTATAAAGTATTATTGTCCTTGTGGACCCAATTCTGTGCATCACTAATCTATTGAATCCAGTTTATGCCGAGACAGAAGAATCCCCACAAAACCCTCAACAAAACAAAACAGCCAGTAAATTAAAGATACAGCTATATAATGGAAATACAGTCTACTAATGAGAAAGTTCACTGAAAGCTAGTTAATTAAGGGGACCACAGTTATACTATGGCCCTCCCATAATAATGAACAACATCTACGTTTCAGTTTGAAATACTAAAAAGCATCTCCAGTTGCGTCATTTATCAAATACTCTTTTCAATAACCAGTTACAAATGACCGACCAACCGCTGGTCTTGAGTCAAGCATTGGGAGGGGGGCTAGAATTTACAACCTATCTCTACCTGTGAAATTTCTCTGCACGGCCTGTCTTTTAAAGATCAAATGAGCTCAGTTCTGAAACCTACATGGCAGGCTGCCTGACCCCACTTCACACACAACTGCTAAAATTTCAGCCTCATTTCTCTGTGGATGCTCTGTGGAAAACACGGCCTCCAAAGCCTGGCTTTTACTGCTAATTAACAATAATGAACTGGATGATATACTTTTTCTTTGAAGACTTCTGTCAGGAAGATGTCCAATCAGCAAGAAATACAAGCAATAGTTAAATTCCCTACCTCCCCCCTCATTCACATATGAGATACAGAAACTCAACTCAAAAAAAAAAAAAAGAAAAAAGAGAGAGAGAGAGAAAGAGAGAAAAAAAGAGAAAAGTAGGACAAGCTGTCTAGGCTTCGTGCATTAGCTTTAGAACCTGCGGAAAGGCTGAAAGCTGCCTCACCAGCCAGTTTCCAGTGTACTGCAGGTTATTTTTATGTTCATCTCCACTGAAGACCATCTTGTGGCGGTATTAGTTTGGCCCCAGATTAGGCAAAACTCAAAAACCAGCAATGACACCTACAATTCCACCCATTAAAAGAATTTTAATACAAAATATCATGTGTTATATCATGACTCTACCGTCATTTAGTGATTTCTTGTTGAAGGACACATAGCTCTCACCTTGCACCCATGCTTAAAAATCTCACAACGCAATGCACAGCAAAGACTCACTGCCTTCGGGTCAGGAAATAGGTTTGCGTGATGATTTGAAGAAGTACCTGGGCTAGCCTGAAATTTTCCTTTGCACGAAAGAAAAATGCGGCTTTGAAGTCAGAACTGGCTATGTGATTTGGGTCAATTATTTGTAAATGCGGTTTGCTCATCTGTAAAATTGAGATAATAATTCATACCTCAATAGGTGATTGTGAATATCAAATGACATAGAATTTTTATGCAAAGTGTTTTGTGTTTGGCCCATTGTAAGCACTCAATACATGTTAAATAGTATTGTTTAGTTGTTGTTCTTACTAAGCAAATGAATAGGGTAAGCGTGATTTCAGTGGGAAATTTTAACCCTACTTAAGATAATTAACAATACTTTCAAGCCTTTCATATATATTAATTAAAATCAGTTTTTAAAAGCTCTTTTAATGAAATAGAGAATCGGTTTCACCTCCATCATTTAAACACATGTCAGAGGTTAGCCAGGCAGGAGAAAAAAAAAGAGGATGGTCAAAATGCCAAAATAGTGGAGAATGATTTCCCTCCACACCCTAATCAACTGAGGTTGATTACATAGAGAGCTTGTTTGCACGCGCTCTCTCTCTCTCTCTCTCTCTCTTTTTCTCTCCCTCTGTCTCTTTCTCCAGTTGGATTCATCTCTTCTCATCAAGTCAGAATACACAGAAGTAAATCATAGATGTTTTTATATAAGAATCCAAAATAATATAGACAACAGATAAAAGGCATGCTTAGACTAAATCTCAGGGAAGTGACTACCTGTTTGAAATATTTGAACCCGAAAGTGGTGCTTGTCAATGGTCTAACCTGCAAGGCATCTTCCCTCCCTCAGAGAATACCATGTGGATAATGAGAGCACTTTCCTCTGCCCTGAGTGTGTAAGCCGGTTGTAAACCGGGAGTCCCAGGGCACTGTCACATGCTTTCACCATTATCCTGTGGGAGTCTACTTCATGCTGTGCTCCAAGGAGAGCACTCATCTTGTGAGCTCCTGCACTTACAATGGAAAACTACCAGCAGGAGAGAAGGGGAGGCCACAAGCCAAGAAAGAAAGGCTCCATTCACTCACACATACATTTCTTCATCAATACAGTATTAACATGTATTAATAAGAGCTGTACTAGTGCCTGAAAACACAGAGATATAAAGAGATATAATATATGGTCAGGGACCTTGAAGAGTTCATGGTTTAATGAGCTGAAAGGACACATAAGGAAAGAGCTCTGACTTGGTAAGTAATACTGTAGAATTACAAAGTACTAGAGTAGTAACTAACCAGAAGGACCTGATTAGTTTTACCCTAGGGAACCAAGGAAAGCTTCGCAAATATATGAACTATATGATCCAGACAAATAATACTCACCAGGCTAGGAAGGAGAGGAAGGCAAGTATGAGTGGAAGAAAAAGAAATATTTCAGACAAAGAAGCAAACCTGAGCAAAAGCTGTCTGAAAGTCTATGTTTCCAGACTGTCATTTCACTGTTGGTACAGTTATTTTTTGAAAATTGTGTTTTGAGTCTTTAAAAAATATGTATGCCCCAAAATTACAAGGTAACTAATTAGAAAAGCTAGCTAACTAATTACAAAATGGTTGAGGCAATCAGTCAACCGGATAACTTTCTATGTGTTTATTTAACTAGAGAAGGTGGTTTATCTAGCTGACAATCTGGAAGGCTCTGTACTTCATGTGATGTGTGGCAGGCTAAGGGCTAAGGTTTTCTGATTTTATAAAATGGCATTCAGCAGAGTCACTGGGTATAATCTGAAAAGGGACTGCCTCCTGTACTCTTACTTGCCCCCCACGCAGAGAGCCCAAAGGTTAAGTACATTGACTCAGGAGTCAGACTGTCTGAGTTCAAGTTTTGGCTTTAGTCACCAGCTGTGTGATTTGTACCTCCTTTCCTTGCTAACCTACTGAGGATAATTGTTTTCTCATAGGGTTTTTCTGAATATAGATGGGATACATATGTAAACAGAATAGTTCTACTATGGTTAACTGCTTTTATCAAAAGCCATGTTAAAGATTGCTTCATAGATTTTAAAAACCTTTAATTGTGCCTTTATGGCATGAAGGTTTGAAATACCAGCCTATGCCTGTATTCTGTGGCTAATGTGTCACTAAAATAAAATGAATTCATTAAATTTGAGGCTATTTAAGGTCAAACCCAGGCCTCACTTCATTCTGCATTCCCAGTGCCTTGAAAGGTGCTTTTGGGGAAAAATAAAATAGAAAGGTTTGTTGGGGCGCCTGGGTGGCACAGTTGCTTAAAACTGTCTGACTCTTGATTTCAGCTCAGGTCATGATCTCGTGGTTCATGGGATCGGGCCTCGTATTGGGCCCTGTGCCAGCAGCGCAGAGCCTGCTTGGGAGTCTCTCTCCCTCTCGCTTTCTACCTCTTCCCAACTTACGCTTTTTCTCTCAAAATAAATACATGAACATATTTTAAAAAGAAAGGTTTGTTAAATGCATGAATTAAAGAAGGAATATGTGTGAGCTGCAGTGGAAGTAGCAGTGGCAGGAGCTGGAAAATGGGCCCAGACTGTAAGTGCTCAGTGAAGCCAGCTAAGTCTGTTGAGGTATTTGTACTACAGATGTCAGGTTTTAATATGTAATTGTTAAATGGATATGTGGTTATAAGATGATAAATTTGGGGTTTTTTTAATTTTTAAGTTTATTTATTTTGAGAGGTGGGGGAGAGAACAGGGGAGGGGCAGAGAGAGAATCCCAAGCAGGCTCCACACTCAGCACGGAGCCCAATGTGGGGCTCAGTCCCACTACCCTGGGATCATGACTTGAACTGAAATCAAGAGTCAGATGCTTAACTGACTAAGCCACCCAGATGCCCATGAGTTCAGTTTTTAAGGTGGTAAGTTTGAGGGGCCCATGAGACATCCAGGTGGAAATGCTGAGTAGAGTCATCAGAGGGAAAGTCAGGACTAAAGATGTGTATTCAGGAGTGAGCAGTCTAGCTAAAATTCTACTCTGAATTTTATATAATATTCAATATTAAGAATGACTTATTTTCACAGAACAAAAAGCTCTAAGAATCAATTCAGTGTTGATCTTTCACCAAAGAGCTTTTCTGGTCTGTCCATCTTGTGTTTCTACTTTTTGTTGGGCAGGAAGCCTCTAACGGGAACACTCAGAAGGAAGCGTTTTCCTTTATGGGAAGAGGCCACCATTTAAAGTGTTGCCTCAGAAGCATAATTGCAGGATGTTCTTCAAGGGCTATATTTGTTGGCAGAAAGTTAAACAGCTTCTCCACCTGGTCTACAGGAGAGGACAGGCCTCCTCTAGGCCTCCTCTGACTTGACCTAAGAATCCTGAGGTCCAACATACTACCTCCCAGAGTAGGCTCCTAAAGACAACATAAATTGGATTTCACAGCTCTGAAAATGTTTTCATCAAAATAACTTTTACAAGCTCAGTGAACATTATCTCCAGTTCTTTCCTCCTGATTTAAAATGTAGATTATTTATGCCTACTATTAACTTGAGTGCCCCCTAGTACATTCACCTAGGTCATTCCCTTCCTTCATTGAAATGAGCTGCCTCTGTCTGCAGTGGTCCAGCATCAGCTTTAATAGGGACTCCATTGCCACAGTGTCACTTTCATCTTGTTTCCTGATCTGTGGCAGACGTATTTAGCTATGCTGTTTGCATTTTTAAATTCTGTTACTCTCATGCATTTTGCTTACGGCTTTCAGAGTTTTTGTGTGTGTAATAAAAGGAATTTTCCTGATCAGTGTACAAATGACTCCTAATTCAGTATGCATTCCCTAGTTCTTAACCCTCAAGCAATGTCTTCATTATTCATTTTCTATCAATCTATATTGTGTTTAGATTTCTGCAAAACCAGAATCCTTAATAACCTGTTTTCATATGCTCTCATTGTTGCTTATCATTTCTTCCTCAGACAGGTGGACTCTGTCTGGATCCTAAGAATAAACATATCAGGTATGTTCTGAACATGGGAGATCTTAACCATGTCTTCTCCTACGAATCTCTTAATAACCTAGTTCGGCTGCTTCTGGATTCTCACTCTTGGAGAAGACGCTAAGTGTTTTGTTTTAAACTACTCAATTGTAGGTAAATTTGTTATATAGAAAAGGATAACTAATACAGTCTGAACTGCATCATAGGTGATCAATAATGATGTGCTGAATGAACCAAAGATGTTACTTGAAAGTAAGCTTTTGAAAAAGAGCCACAGCAGAAATGGAAATCGAGTAAGTCATTCAAAAGCTCTCTTGTTTTTGCAGTTTGGCATAAGAAAAGATTTGCTAAGGCAAATGAAAACCTAAATGAAAATGGATTTGAAACTATTCTATAAAATAGCTTGCCGTCCACCATAAAGGAATGGGTCAAGAAGATCATTGGTTGGAGCAGCAACTAAATATTTTCTCTACCTCGGCAATGCCCCAGGCATTGTTTCAGCAGCTCTTCCAAGGAGATTCCTGAGCCTTAGCCGTCTTTCTACTAGCTCAGGAGGCTACAATATTCCACCCTGAAAACAACCAACATTTGTTTGTTGTTGATACAACAAATTGAGAAGTTGATGACTGAGCAGAATTGAGATAGTGATACAAAATGAGAAGAAACTTTCTAGGCAGAATTAGATATAGAGAAATGACAAGAAGCTCATTAACAAACAGATTAATACATTTCACTGGAGTAAAAAGATAAGTATAGAATTATGACAAAATGGACTTGAAAATAGAAATTAAGATCAGAATGTTGAGGACATTAACCATTAGGCATGAAATGTGTCTTTCTTTACTTGTACATAATTGGGAGACATCAGTGTATTTAATAGAGGAACAAGGTGAGAGTGAAGGTATATGTAGAGACAGTTGTTTTGGTTCTCTTTTATTAAAGTTCACAGCAATAGAATGTCAAAAAAGGAAATAATTCTAGAAATCTTCCAATCAAATTCAGAGAGTTACTGATGTACCAAAGGTGACAACCAGTAAATCAGAAAATGAGAAACTGAATTAACTTCCAAGGGAAAAGGATGAGGGAAATAGTCTGCATTAATGCACTTGACCACACCTGTCCCAAAAATAGAGACTGTTTTAAGATATCTGGATAGCACTTCAATCAAAAGAACTATGACCATAACTTCCCCATTATCCCCAAAGATAGCTTGCATCTTTTATACCTTAGAAGCTTGAACGAGAATTTTATAACACACAATAAGAAAGACATCATTTGAGTCTTTCTTTCAATATTCTAGCCAAAAAAACCACATGTTCTCTAATTCACATAAGAACCGGGAAAATAAAACCAAATAAAATATCTACTGTATATGATTAACACAGTCAGATTCAAATATTACATGGTAAAGTATAATCTTTAAAATAGGTGAATATATTGGTTATAGAGAAAATTTCAGATGGAACATAATTTAAATCCAAGAAAATCCTGTGAGGGAATAATTGGGTTTCATCTTGCACTTCTGTACCATTATTGACTTTAAAAAGATGCTTTTAAATTTAGTTTTAATAGAGTAGGAGTATAATGTATAAAATATACCAAATAATATTTATTTACTAAACAATGTTTAGTAAAGCAATATAAAATACAGAGATGCAGAGAAAGATGAGAAAGTATTGCTTGCCATTGATACTGATAAGTTATTTTGGGACAAGTAATATTTACACTAAATATATTATGCTTCTAGGCTACACGAAAACTGCTGATCAAAAGGTGCATTTCTAAATAAAAATCAATTAAGAGCTTAGTTTCAAAAATAAGGCTTCCAACCCAGCAAAGTACAAAGAAAAAACACTTACGGCAAATATGTACAACAATTCACTAATCAAATTTGCAATGCTCTTTCATGCTCCCAAGATAAAAGAATTTCAAAGAACACTCTTCACTCTTCCTCTCTACCGCCCTCCACCCATCTCCCTTGGTCAAAACCAACGCACACGTTAATATTCATGGCAGTGAGTGAGGACACATTTGCACTGGCTTTCTCCAGTAAGTCAAAGAGGGGTTAAGTAATCTGCAATTAATGTTGCCAGACTGACATATATGAGATGCTTCCTCCAGAGTGACAACACTAGTAGAATTTCTAGATATGCCTTATAAATTAATTTGTTAATGAATTTAACCTTTTTGTTATTGTTTCCAAGAATTATTTTACTCAATATTGATTAAATGATCTTTAACACTACTAATTCAAATGTGTATAGCACTTTACAGCTTAGAAGTGTCTTCTTTATATTCTTTCTCTTAAAAACCAAGCATCTGTTTACATTCTTACAAATATTATACAGATAAGAAAGTTAAAGCTGCAAAATGAAAAAACTGAGGTGAACCAAGATGGAGTCACATTGGGAGAAAGGATGTTTGCTGTGAATAATCTAGGCTATCTGGTGACCATGATCCCATTTGGCTCATTCATTCAACCATCCAACAACTATTTATTTAGATGATTACTAAGTGGTGAGATCATTTATTTTTGTATCCATGGAGCCTAACATAGATATAGGCCATATTGTTCAGAAAGTCTTTCTGGATGGACAACTTGCTAAGTCATTAATGGCTGATCACCACTTGTGAGCAGTGAGAAAAAAGGGAGGGAAGTAAGTTTCAGTTAGCCAGATTTGAACTAAGACAGATACTAGTAAATAATATAGTAGGAGTAGGGCTAACCAACAAGGGTGTTTAGTAAGCCCGGGGAACCAGTATACATTTTTGCATTTCCCAGTCAAGTACTAACTCTCAGATCAGATAGCAAATCCAAGAGGGAGAATGTATAGAGACAAATATTGAATCTAAAGTAAATAGCCAGGCAAAATCAAGAAGGAGATTCAGAAAGGAGGAGGCCCTCACAGGACATCTGTCAAACTCATGGCAACTAAAGGAGCTGTGGAGGGTACTGGGTTGGTATGGGCACCTAGAAAGTCAATCCACTATGTATAGAGGGACTCTTAAACCCACATATGATCAGTTTGGGGAGAAAAAAAAAGGACCCATTCCTGTAGACTAAAGCCCTCTGGCCATAAAACAAACAATAGTGGTTTGAGTAATTCAATAACATGGCCCCTTATGATTTGAGAGTGATCACTGTAGAACCTTTTCTCGGGGTAAATATGTAATTGGTAATGGATCAATAAGTAATTTCTTTCAGGAGAAAAAACTCTTGTTTTCTTATTTATTTATTTATTTGAAGTGGCAAGGCTCTTAAATCAGAGTGGAGCAAATACATTTAGCAAGTTGAGATTACTCTAAACAGCAAGATTCCTTACTGCACTAGTTAAGTTTATCGCAACTGATCATTTATTTATGATGCCATAAAAATCCACATGCTTTCAATTTTGATTGTTAGATATCAGCTGAAAGGCAGCTGAAATTACATTCCCAGGGTTCCCCTTGGGCAGCTGCATTTGGAATTGAAAATTTATGGCAGTTCAATAATGGTTGTGCTGAGGTGTTTGTGTATCTGTGTGTGTGTGTGTGTGTGTGTCTGTGTTGTGCTGTTTTTCCTTTTCTTCTTTCTAAGATTAGCAATTTATTTAGTTCTTGTGGTCAGAGTAAACCCCTACTGAGCTTATTGGAAATCATAGAAGTCTAATGGAAAACTAAGATAAAGAAAATAAATGAATAAAACTTTGAGAAGTAAGACCTTGCAAAAGTCTTTGATAATGGATTCCGGTGTTTGGTTGTTTTCCTAATTGTTTTAGAATGAGTGCCTGAAGGCCAGTCTCCAAGAGTAAAGAACCTGTTGACCTAATCAAGTTGTCCTCTGAGGCAGGGCTGCTGCTAAAGAGTGAACTTATAGGGATGGACAAAAGCAAAACAAAACAAATTTATATAATCCCATGAGACAGAAAAGATAAACTATGCCTTATAGATAAAAAGAGAAATGGAGAGACTTATATATGTTTGGAACCTTCCAGAAGATTCAGATTGTCAACTAAGAACTATGACAAGAACCCTTTAGAGGTTTTTATTGGTGACACCTTCCTATGGTTGTTAGTTCTGTATCTCAGTAAAATATTGATATCTCTTAACAATAAGAGATTATATGCACTTTGCAAAAAATTTAATAAAATAAGAAGACAAAGAATTACAACTCTACAAATTACTAACTCTTTGAATGCAGAAATATAGGGCAGAGTCCCTAAGCTGTAGTCAGTCATGGCAAAAGTTTAAAAAAATAGCCTTCTATTGAGGACCTATTATTTGCCATCTATGATATGCTGACTAAATTCTTATAGTAGGCTTAGAGCTTGGAGCAAAAGTAATGATCAGTGGTTCCAGGATATTAATGGTAAGAGCTGACTGACTTTCCTGATATTTCTGTATCAAAATGAGTATAAGAAGGCACAGAAATAATCTCTTCACCTTTTTTTTATATCCCCAAATACCCTTAAAGTTTCCTGTTCTCCCATCCATTGCCTGTAATTCTAGAAAATTATTTTCTCAAGTGAAGAAAGAACTAACGACACGAGATTCAGATCCTTCGATGTTACCAGTATTACAACCTCCTGCTTCCAGGCACATGGTATCGTCTCAACGGGGCAAGAACTTAGTTTATTAATTTGGCGAATCTGATTAAAGTCACTAAGAACATACCAAAATAAATCTTTGTGAACAGAGAACTGAGAGGAATTCACACTTAACAACCAAAAAATATAGTTTCTATTCTAAACATTTTTAGCAACAATAGTAGAAATAAAGTCTTATTACTTCTAGAGTGTATTTATATATTCTGTACCAAAGTAGTGGTTGCTGGGGATGAGAAACTTCCAAAAGGCAAAAGTATAAGTTATTTATTAAAAAAAAAATTAACAGTAAAAAATAAAAGCTGGATCTTATTTTTAAAAGTACTTACTATGTGCAGCTCTAGGTAGTCACCCAGGCCAGAAGAACTGTCCACACGCACCAATACAGCTTCTTTTTGAACAGTGCTAAACCCTATGGCCAGTCTGTCTGCTCGTGTACTTGGCCGGTCATTAGGAGGCCACTTATACGTGATTTGTCCACCACCTTTGCTAAAGATATATGTTGTCCCAGCTGGAAAACAAAAACCAAAACCAATTAGTCCAAATATCAGGTGCACAACTTTCCTATGTTTGTTACATTGACATATCAGTAAAGGATTAAATTTATACTACGGCAAAAATGAAAAACAAAAATGAAACAACACCAAAAAAGTAAGCAAATAACAGATTTCAATCAAACCAGCTCAAGAGAGAGAACAGAGGATTTTTCAAAGAAATATTAGGGCAGCTCAGTTTTTAATACATTCATTAAACCTACCAGCAGGTGTTCCAGAACAAATGGGAGATTCCTACTTTTTCCATTGAGTTGGACAAGCATGGAATCTAATGGGGTTTTATTTCTGCCTGCCAGTTTTTTCAGAAATGGTTTATCAGGAAACACTGACTTTGGCTCCTTTCAAAAGGAGCAGAAACATGTATCAACTTGTTTTTGAAACAAGAGTTGCATGTGCATGTGATAGGGTCATAGAGCACAGAGAAGCAACTCTGAACAAATACACTACAATCAACTTTTATGAGGAAAGGGTCTATTCACATGTGACAGATAACTAATGGATAAATAGTCATAAGCCCCAGTAGTCATGTCAGGAAAATACAGATAATAGAGATCATCGATAGAAGCAAGATCTTATTTAACAAGCAATATCTAGTAGCTGTCAAACTATCCAGCATTACAAACAGACTCATTTTTTCTTCTTCAAAAGTGAATGTTTGTCTTATAGGAGTAGGAATATCATAGCTTCATTTGGTGAGTGCTCAAATTTTACATTATGGTATTGATGTCCTTAAATAATCCATCTTACTTTAAAAAGGTTTTCATTTCAAACAAGTTTATAACAAGCATCCAATGCACTGAAGGCTTATCTCATTACACCACAATGAAATCTATCTCACTGAATGCAATAATATGAAATCTTTAAGTCAGAATATTTGGAAGAGATATGCAAAGAGATATGCAAAGATATAGATACATAGATATGTGTACACACACACACACACACACACACACACGAAAAGACCTTCCTCCGCACCTAAAGGGACAATAGAAATATTTGCATAGTTATCCTAGGAACAGCCATTAGGGTACAATATTTAGAGGGTTATAGAGCCTTACAATAACAAAAGATACCAATACATATTTATGTGTTCCCACTATGTGTCAAACATGGTAAGGAAAATGGTAAGAGTAAATATTAAAATTTAGGCCAAGGGTGCCTCAGTGGCTCAGTCAGTTAAGTATCTGACTCTTGGTTTCAGCTCATGTCATGGTCTTGTGGTTTGTGGGATTGAGCCCTGTATTAGGCTTTGTGCTGACGGCATGGAGCATGCTTAGGATCTTCTCTCTCCCTCTCTCTCTGTCCCTCCCTTGCTTGTGCATGTGTACTCTCTTGTTCTCACTCTCTTTCTCTCTTTCTCAAAATAAATAAACATATTTTAAAAATTTAGGCCACAAAGCATCTTGTGCTTATAGAAACAAAGCTTCTACCAAGAGTAAGGTTTATATGTAAAAGGTGTGGGTAGAGCAGCATGCATTGTGTCTGAAATATTTCCAAAGTCCTCTGCAATATGCCTCCTGTTTGACTGGTTTAAAAGGCTTTGGTATGTAGGACCACCTGGGTCATTGAGTTGGTTAAGGGTCTGACTCTTGATTTCAGCTCAGGTCATGATCTCATGGCTCCTGAGTTTAGGCCCCACATTAGGTTCTGTGCTGACAGTGTGGAGCCTGCTTGAGATTATCTCTCTCTCTTTCTCTTTGTTCCTCCCATGCTTGTGCTCCCTCAAAATATATAAATCAAAATGTTTTTTAAAAAGGCCTCAGTCAGAGAAGGACAGATACCATATGTTTTCACTTATAAGTGGAACAGGAGAAACTTAACAAAGGACCATGGGGGATGAGGAAGGGGAAAAAGAGAGGGAGGGAGGCAAACCAGGAGAGACTCTTGTATACTGAGATCAAACTGAGGGCTGATGGGGGTGAGGGAGAGGGGAAGGGGGTGATAGGTATGGAGGAGGGCACTTGTGGGGATGAGCACCGGGTGTTATATGGAAACCAACTTGACAATAAAGTATAAAAGAAAAATAAACAAATAAACATTTTTAAAAAGGCCTCATGTAGATGGGACACAAGAAACGTGTTACAATAATATTGAATGTAAAAGTGATAAATCAGAATCTTGTTAGAATGCAATGATAGAGAAGCTGTGTATTCTCTATTAATTCTTTTGGATGCTAATGCATGAAAGGAGTTTCTCTCTCTCATGTGGAAATAGGTAAGTTATATTTCAAAGGCACCATACTGTGTGCAAGTAAAGACTATTAAGAATATGGAGATCTGTGAATCAGAAATGTTGGAGCCGAAAGGACCATGCATGCTCTATATCATCAGTAGCTTGTTATTCAGGATATTTAATAAGCAAGAATTATTTGATAAATATTTTTCAGCTTGGTAATTTTTTATTGAATGTTTCAAGAAAGCTCACACTGATAAAAATGGGACAAAAACATATAAAAGGGAAGATTTCCTTAACAGGAGAATGTTGTGGTGACCTCTGAGTGCAGGTACTTGATTAATTTTAATTTCCTCCTTTTAATTAAATTTATTCTTTAGTGACTCTGTAGTTCCTATGAACTAAGACAAATACTCAAAACCAGAGATGCTGCGTAACAATGTAAATCAAACCTGAGAGTCCAGATATCTTCCCGAATCACCAGAGGAAGGTGGTGGTGGAAAGCAAAATATCTTACATTACATAGCAATTTATAATATTAAAAATATCTCTTTCACAACAATTTTTTATGTCTTCTCTACTTCTGTATGGAAAGTAGAGTAAGGGCACCTGGGTAGCTCAGTCAGTTCAGCGTCTGACTCTTGATTTGGGCTTAGGTCTTAATCTCATGGTACATGAGTTCAAGCCCTGCATCAAGAGAGCATGGAACCTGCTTGGGATTCTCCCAATCTCTCTCTCTCTCTCTCAAAAATAAATAAATAAGCTTTGTGGAAAAAAAGTGGGGGAGAAAGAAAGTAGGGTAAGCAGGATACCCATGTTACACTTGAGGAAACTTAGTCATAAGGATTGACTTGTTATCTCAAGGTACAACCTTGGTTAAGTGTTAGAGCCCTTAGGAAACTTAGTACTCAGACTCCTACTCTTGTATTTTTTTTAATTATAGAAATGTTTCCGTTATCATAACAAGACAGTCAAGAAAAAGTTAATTGGATGTGTCAGTCTGAATTTATCAAGGCAGACTGTTATCATATTCTAATGTCTCATATCCATAAAGTGACATTTGCACCTCATGATCATATACTGTCCTTTTACCTCACAAGGATTTCAAAAAAAGAAAAATAACATGTAAATGTGAAGTGACAGAACATTTAATATATGTAGATTAACATTTAGTTTAGAGTATACTTCCCAAACTTATGGAACTATGAAAGTTTCCAGTTGCTCAGTTGCAGAATGCGAGGATAATAAAGGTTTGTATTTTCAGGAAGATAAATGTCACAATGCAAATATCGTTACTCGAGATTTGATTTCATCTCATATTTCAGTGAGTGTTAAGACCTAGTAACTAAGATGCTATTTAACCACTCTGTCCTCCTTACAATGATTTCTGCCTCTTTCAGCTTCACCAAAACAAAGTAAAAACAATTATACAGCCTTGTGCCAAACAATGCAATTATTTCTAGCATCTTTTTTTCTCCAGATGTATCTAGAAAGCAATCTCTCTTCCCTCTTCTGTATGCATGATAGTGCAATGTCTGGCATTCATCAGCATAATTCCATAATCAGGAGAAAGTAAGATGTTCAGATTACCACCCACAGCTCTCTTCTACCCACCTGTATAGGCATCTTGGTTTTCTTAAAAAAAAAAAAATCCTATGTTTTTATATCCACCTTTCAGCAATATAAAAAATTACCACATACTCTATTCTGGTAAACTTAAAAATGTGAGAATACTCCCACATTAAAATATAGGCGGTCACATGACTCAAGTTTCAAAATCCACTTCATTTAGCACACACCTTTCAGAACCAGGGACATGATGCACTTACTACAGCAGATAACTAAAAAGTTAAGAATGTAAGCTCTGAACAGACCTGGGTTCAAAGTCCAGCAGAATCATTTATTATGTACAATGACCTTGACCAAGCTTTTTATTCTAAGTCTTGGATATTCCATCTGAAGAGAATGAGGATACTAACATGATACACCTCACAGAGTTTCTGTCAAAATTAGATGAGCATCGCATAGTCACACCTTAGTCCAGTTCCTGGCATAAGGTTAAGTGCCCCGTAAATTTTACAGAGAACAGATGGTGTGTGCAGTAAAAGTGTGTGTGTTAATACTATAAAATAATGAAAAATATATACAAAATAACAAACACTGCTCCACTATTGTTATATTTTAATATAAGAAGTTTTAGAAAAGTTTGATTCATTTCAAAGTTGTGTGAAACACAATGTCTTTGAAGAAATGACTTTCCTCCATCCCAGGTTTTATTAATCTTCTCAGTACTTCATTCCTGGGATTAGCACTTTGTTCACATGAACCCATTATATTATTATTTACATACACTAGTAGCTGACAATGAGAAGGATATTAAATTGTATCACATGGGAGCTTTCATGAGAAAAAGAATATTAGTTCATCATCACAAAACATCTGGCATAGTAAAATTTGTAGCATGATGCAAAAAAAGTTCACTTTGTTGAATAAAGGAGTGAGTCTACATAAAATGAACTGCAATCTAGCTTTATTATTATTAACTTTATTTTTATAGAAACATGGTTTATTATATTATGTAAGTGAATTCAATGTGCAGGAACTGCAGGTCTTAATCACAGTTCCAGGGTTTTACAACACAGCAATGTGTTCACCTTTATTATTTCTGCATGTTTCTATATGACAATCACTGACATCTCAGTGCCATGACTACTAATGGATTTATTGCAAATTAACCCTGACATCCATCACATTGCTGAATGTATGGATGACTCAAACTTAAGTGGTTTTCAGCAACCTCCACATTTAAGTTGTGCAGCACATCTATATCACTCTGAATTCATTAACAGAGCTGGCTCGATCACAGGCAAATTTATCTGTGTCAACATACTTTACATGGCAACAAATATTTGTACACATCATACATGAGCTCTTATTTCTAATGTCTGAACTGCCCTTCAGTTCTAATTCCTGAACTGAAATTATATATTTCTTACATATTAAGAAATATTTTTAGATTTTATTTAACATCTATTTACCCAAAAGTCTCTCTCCCCCCCCT
Source organism: Suricata suricatta (assembly GCF_006229205.1). NCBI lineage: Eukaryota > Metazoa > Chordata > Mammalia > Carnivora > Herpestidae > Suricata > Suricata suricatta. Next base: position 96,350,092 of record NC_043703.1, read on the forward strand.
TATCTTATTGCCAACTATTCATTTTCTAAATGTGTCCATTTCTGCTTCATTTGTTTCCATAAATGTTAATGTCTCCAAATGGATTGAACCTTTCTGAAAAAGAAGACCAACTGGCATGTATCGGGCTGCTCAATTATTGGTTGTTCTGGATCCTTGCTATATGAACAATAACTTCTAAAAAGATTAGCTTCCGACATAAGTATATGCATAAACAGTTCTCCTATGAAAGCCTGTAATTCTTCAAATGTCACTGTGTAGCCAACACGAAACATTGAGGCCATTATAATTCTATTAGATGTAACAGGAATATAACACTTTTTTCCATTAAAGTTTGCCAGGTAGTTAAATGGAATTAAAATAAGACAAATAAAAGAAAAGCTTTTATTCTCCAATAAACTTGTGAAGAGGCTAATTTGAATTTAAAATTTCTGAACAATTTCTACCTACGTAGAGGAATTCTTTTGAGTAAAGTTCATAGAAAGCAAAACCAATTTTTTGTACCCAAATTCTATTCGACCATGAAAAAAATTTCTAAACTGATGAAGCCTAAAAAAAAATAAATCTTAACAATCAGACAGACACTAACGTAACAACTCATTGCAGTTCATTTTCTTTCTTAATGTTCCTGTAAATTCTTTGTAAGATCACAAGGAATTTTATCATGAAATTGAGCACTATTGTTTCCTACTCTCTGAAATTTCATATAGGAGCATTAGCAACTCAGGAAAGGTGGCCATTATATTAGGAGAGATTAATGGAATCACAGTAATAACAGTTCCTACCTATAATATGTAATCAACTCTACATCAAAAAGTAATAACAACAATTACCAACTTCGAGAAGTTAGAGAAAGCTCTCAGTGGTACTATTCATCTGAAGGGAAACAAACACTAGGGAAAAAATTGAAATAAAGACTATATATCATAATTTGAGCCTTCTTATGGAAGACACAGACTTGGTAGAATTGACAACTGGCTAAAAAAGAAAGAAAATGACATAGGATTTTTACTTATATGTCTTTGAGAAAGAGAGCAGAGTAAATCCTTAATAAAAGAAACAGGGCAAGAAACATAGCTTGTCACTAAAATGGCTTTGATACTGGCCATATAGCCTGAATCAGACCAAAGCAAAGAAGGTCAAGAAGAGTTTCAGTAATTCCCAAACAATGAAAGTCTTTTCTCAGTATCTAATAATGACATTCAGGATAGAACAAACTACGGGAGATTTCTTATATATAGTGACTCATGTGTTCCAGCAGAATCCTAGACCCTGAGGAATTACAGAAATTTATTGAATGAAAAAAATGTTGACTATTTATTAAATTTGATGCAAACTCAGAAAAAAGAAGAGAGTCAACATTGTGTTTTGCGCAATGGGATTTCTGAAAGTGACACTGGACAGGGTCACTGCCCACATGCTATCTATTAAACACCAGTCATGAAACCAGTTCAGGTTTTTTCACAATGTCCTTGAACCCCATACAAGTCAGAGATGCTATTAGAGTCAGAGCGAGACTCTGAGGGTCTCCAGGGACTCACTAGGCATTGACAATTAACATCTCCTAAACTTTTTCTGGGATCAAAGGAGACTGAACCAGTCAGATTCCACAGTAGACTTAGGAGATGTACAAGCAGAGGAATTCTCTCCACTAAACTGGCCTATATGAAACTCTGCTATGGTTTAGCCAAGATACCATTTTAAAATTAAAAGTGGTGTATGCTAATTCAATAAGAAACTTTAATCAAGATAAAAAGAAAATGGAATAGCAAAAAGCTATCACGATTCCTCTAAGGTCGGGAATTATTATTCTCAAAGATAATTTCAACAGTTCATTATTCACTTCACTAAGGAATTAAGGAGCTTTTCCCTTCACCCACTGGCCCAAAACTTTCTCTTAATAAAAACTTTTTTCTAATATGGGTGCCTATGTGGCTAAGTTGGTTAAGCTTACAACTCTTCATTTTGGTTCAGGTCATAATCTCAGTTTGTGGGACTGAGCCCCACATCAAGCTTTCTGATGCTTGAGATTCACTCTCTACTTTTCCCCTATTGTGTGTATGTGTGCATAATCTCTTGCAAAATAAATAAATACACATATAAAAATATTTTTCTAATAAATATTCCATATTTTTCTATAGTTGATATTTTCTTTAATACAAAATCTATATTCTGCAATCTTGGGAAGAACACTATGTTTAAAAAGGCATCATGTATATTTCCAATTTTGATATGTGACATTTCCATATTTTGACATTTATGGCAAGAGTATGCTACATGAAAAAAATCATTCTTTTGAAAACAAGTGTGTTTCTCTTTAATAACTGAAATAATTCTTTAGAATATAAGTGGATTCATGGTTGACCTATCTTGTCCATATCTTATACATTTATTCAGAAATACCACAAATAATGCACAGACCTTGCATTGTACAATAAAAAAGATAACATCCATATAAGGGATACGAATGGTGTTCACTGGTCTTGAATTACTCACTGATGCCAACTGTAGTCATTTGGATAAGTCGTTCTCTTCTTCTGTCTTATAAGGAAAGTAATTGAAAGAAGAAACCTTCTTAAGCTGACCTATCTGTTGGTCATCTGATAATTGCTAAGTTTGTGAATGGAGTTACGAATACAAAAGTTAAAACACACAGCCCTTTTTTCCCAGACAGGTAGGACCTGTCCATTAGATATCAGGCTGAGGCGCCTGGGTGGCTCAGTCAGTTAAGCATCTGACTTCAGCTCATGTCATAATCTCACAGTTTTTGAGCTAAGCCCCTGCATCAGGCTCCGTGCCGACGGTGTGGATCCTGCTTTGGACCCTCTATCTGCCCTTCTCATTTTCAATCAAAAATAAATAAATATTTTAAAAAATATATTAAGGCAGGATAGCTGATGTGAAATGTCAGATAAATGGTATTCAGCCATGTTACCATCTATTTTGAATTTTTTAAAAATCTTGCAAAAGGTGACAAGAGCAAAAGCACTGAATAGGGGCAACCTTAAAAATGAGCAGAAAAATGAAAAACAAGAATAATTATATTTATGTTTTGTCAGATCAAAGTCACATAAGTAGTTAAATATTTGGAGATAATTCTCAAGCCAGCGAATACTATTTTCAAAAATCTATGCAATAAGTAACACTTCACTCAATGGCTCCTTTGCAATATACTTTCTTTAAAAAAACTATTTATTATTTCCTCCTCTAAACATATTTAGAAAACGTATTTAGAAACATATTTAGAAAATATTCCCTCCAGGAAGAATTGAGTTTAGTAGTTTCAGATGTCCAAGTTTGCTCATGATCAAGTTCTAAGTCCTGGAAAATTTTAAAAGGCTCTTAGAGTCTAAGTTCTCTTGCTGAAGAGAAAAACAAATAAGTGGTATTCCTTCCACCAATCAAATTAGGAAAAGGTCCATAAAGATAGCAAAGTGATTTTAAGTTAAAAATCAAACCAAGCAAAGCAACCCCAAAACCAATAACCCTAAGAACATCAAATGCTTATGTCTTCCCTTCTGAAACTAGACTCCCTCCAGCAGTAGGTGAACTTTATTAAAAAGTCTCTTGCAAGTAAGTCAGTAATCAATTTGCTATAGACAGCATGGATGGAGAGGAAAGAAAACTCACCTTCCAGTACTTTAAGAAAATTCTTATTTTACATAACATACAATAAGCTGTGTAAGTCTCTAATAAATTCCTAAAAATTATGAGCTAGTCAGTAAAAATTGCAATTGACTAGTGATGTCCTTAAATTTACTTTTTTCCCCAAAAGTTAATTGCAAAAATTAGCTTTCATCAGGTGGTCAGAGTTAAGAATTTATTAGAATTATGGCATCAAAAATTACTAAGTTAAAATAACTGGCAGAGCATAGATTTAATGCTGAAATGCTCTTAGAGATAACTAAACAAACCTTTTCTTTTCAACTGACAAAATGAAGGTCCAGAGAAATGAAATGGTTTCTCAATGTCACACAGATGGTTAGGGTCTGTATCCAACTCTAAGTGGTTTTTCCACAATACAATGAAAAGCTAAGATCCAATGACTGCTTCTTGTTTAGAAAAATAACTAAAATTCACAAATCAAGGTCTCACTTCAATCATCTCTGGAGTCTTTTTTATTGATGCTTTCCCGGACTGGTTTGGAGAGACTCAAAGTTTCTGCAATGACACTTAGCAAAAATGACTCACTCACATTCTGACATTTTCAGAGTCTAGCCTGAATCTTTAAAAGGTACAAGGCCTTTGCACAGCTTTATTGTAAACCTCCTGCCTCAGAAGCTATCCCTGCCTTTGGCCCCTTCTAAGGCTTCCAAATTACTGAACAGAGCTGCAGAAAACAAATCTTTATTACTAATGCCATAATCACTTCTATTCTATGCCAGAAAGGCCTTATAACTTTTGACAGTGACACTGTTTCCTGCCCTTGGCTGTAGAATTGAATCTTGAACACAAAAGTGCATGTGGTTATTTTGAACTATTGCATTACGTATTTAATATAGAAGCCCGTATACAAATAAAATTCATACTAATTTTAAGGTAAAACCAGGAATACGCTTTTGTTTGTTTTTAATCTTAGCTCCTCTCATTGACCATCTTCCTGCCTATATGCTGTATGTGTCATTCACCACCCAGTTTGAACTATTCGCTACTTATTTTGTATGAGAACTGGATACAATGCTAGTATCTGAGTCAGAAGTCACTTCAAACTAAGCTCTAACTTTACCACTCACAAGTGGAATACACACTCCTGCCAGTGACTTTTACCTTGGTGGATATATGCTTCTCTGCTGCACTTGTTTTTTTAAGTCCAGCTCCCCACTTTCATTCCAGCCAAAGTAGATTCACTCACTTTATCATCTACGGAACTTATTTTTGGTTGATAAACCATTATATAATATCAGAGCTGACTTTATTATAATTTCCATCTTGAAAGTATGCCTACTGAAGATAGAGTCTTGCTTTAATTCCTGGTATTCTCATCAGGTTTGTGTGCTTTTACTTATTTATCAATCATGGATAAGGACCTAATATATTCCTTGAACTAAAGTGGGACTACTGACATATTGACGAATAGCGTAAAGGTCCTGATTGATGAATGTAACTAATTTCATGCCTATATCCATTAGTAAGATGGGATATCTACAGCTGTATAAGAAATCTAAGTAATTTTTACTAAGTACAAAAAGTTCAGAGGAGGGGATAGATTGCCTAGACTACACTGATCATGAACACCATTCTCTATTTCATCACATCTGTGTAAGACACAACTGCAGTGAGAAGTCATGAAACACTTTTACCAGGTAACAGTGATTATGAGAAAGTTCTAGATCCCACCTAGCCCAAAGTTCTCCATACTTTACAGGAAGGAGCTGGTTATAGTCTGCTAGCCTTTAGACTTTAAAAATTTATTAATCAGCAGAAAAACCCAGGAGATGGCACCACAACCAACTGATGAAAAGTAACATCACCAGTACGAGACATACTGAATTCAGGGGAAATACGATGGGCTGAAAAGGGTACAAGTCATTTCTACATCATTTTTGTATTTTTGCTTAGCCTCTATCTAATCATAAGAAAAGATCCAAGAAACTTAAATTGAGAAATTGTGTACTAAATAACTGGTAGTGTTCTTTACAAGAGTCAAGGTCAAAAAACAGAGAAATACTAAGGAGCTGTTACAGTTAGAAGGGACTAAGGTGACATGACAACTAGATGCCATGTGAGACCTTGGTTTAGAATTTGGGAGTGTAGAAGAGGACATTAATTGGAGAACTGGTAATGTTTGAAGAAGGTGTGTAGGTTAGTACATTTTATGAATGTTAATTTCCTGGTTTCACTCATTGCGTTACGGTAATAGAAGATGTTAACTTTAGGAGAGCTAGTTCAAAGGATAAGGAGAATGTTTTTTATTTGTGAAACATTTTTCCAAGTCTAAAAGTATTTCAAAATAATTTTTAAACAAATAATGTATTAATTATGAAAAGCAATTTAGAATCTTGAATAAGATTGGAGGCCACGGGAATTTGGCAACAGAGGTAGCTTGGATAATCCCTAGCCCTTGACACTGTAAAACTGAATAAAGTAAATCTCATTTCAAACGGAGTCTGGAGGACAGAAGGAGGAGCTCTCATGCCCTACCACTCTCGGTCAAGTGTAGTCCCCAACAGGAAGAAGCTGAAAGAGACACTTTCTCTACCCCAGCTAAGGACAAACTCAGCCACTGAAAAGCCACTACATCTCAGCACTCCCAGTTTACTGCATGGACTTATAAAAGCACTCCCAACTCCTCCCTTACCTCTGTAAAAGAGCATTCCTTGCATCTCTTTGTTCACCAGACTTGCCTATAGTTTTGCCATAGTTTGCACGTCCTGAATTTCAATTCTCTGCTCTTCCTAAATAAACCCATTTGCTAGTAAAATAACTGGCTGTTTTATTTACAGGGTTAACAAAATGAAGTTTGTTTGGTTTTACTCTTTAATTCCCATGCCCTATTTCACCCATTCCCCACGATCCCCCCCACCCCCACACACACACCTTCCCTGTAGTAACCAATAGTTAGTTCTCTGTAATTAACACAAAACACAGTCCTTAGTTTGTTTGGCTATAGAGAAATAGAGAGCATTTAGAGGTAGGTTGAAGACTGAATTTTTGTTCTACATAAAAGAAATTTGTTTAGGGGTGCCTGGGTGGCTCAGTCAGTTAAGTGTCTGACTTCAGCTCAAGTCATGATCTCACTATCCTTAAGTTTGAGTCCTGCATTGGATTCTGTGCTAAGAGCTCAGAGCCTAGAACCGACTTCTGTTTCTGTGTCTCTTTCTCTCTCTCTCTCTGTCCCTCCCCCACTCATGCTCTGTCTCTCTCTCTCTCTCTCCCTCTCTCTCTCTCTCTGTCAAAAATAAACACTAAAAAAAAAAGAAATTTGCTTAATTTGATAAATAAGAAAAATCCCAGTATAAACACTATTATTAAGGTTAAGTAATAAGATACCTGGGAAATTAAGATTAAAATAAAAATTGCCTAAATTGATAAGCCCAGTGATCAGTTCACTCAGAAAACCAAACACTATTTATCAATTTATTCATTCATGTATTCAATCACCTGCTGGTGTGGGTCATTATAGAAATTCTTATGAAACAGTTTCCAGTCCTAAATAAGGTAAACAACCCTGAGATAAAATCTATTTGTCCAACCTTAGGATAAGAGATTACTCAGATAAGTGTGTTAATTCCTCCTTTAAGTTTGGAATCTAAGATAAACACTAGTACCACAGAGAGGCAAAAGAGAGTAGCACCAATGCTAATAAATGTTTCCTTAATACATTACTGATGTTTGCATGTGTGGAAATTAGTACAGTTGGCCTTTAGACAACATGGAGGGATACTGACCCCACTGACTTTGACTCCCCCAAACTTAACTACTAATGGCCTACTGTTGACTGAACCCTTACGGATAACATAAAGTCAATTAACATATATTTTATATGTCAATAGGTATATATACTGCATTCTTATAATAACATAAGCTAAAGAGAAGAAAATGTTATCAAGGATAGCATAAGAAAGAGGCGCCTTGGTGGATTAGGTGGTTAAGCATCCAACTCTTCATTTTGGCTCAGGTATCAAGATCTCACAATTCCTGGGATCAAGCCCATAACACAGAGCCTAATTGGAATTCATTTTCTCTTCCTCTCTTTCTGCCCCTCCCCAGCTCATGCTCTCTCTCTCTCTCCCTCCCTCAAAATAAACTTAAAACAATATCAAAAGAAAGAGAAAATACATTTGCAGTACTGTACTATATTGAAAAAAAAATCTGCATATAAGTGGATCTATGTAGTTCAAAGTCATGTTGTTTAAGGGTCAACTCTATATACGATAGTTGTGATGAAAGAGATGAATACAAAAAGACAGGAAATAGTGGTCATTATAGAGGAAAGTTTCATATCTTTTCTAATATAACAAGAAAAAAAATCTTGCGCAACCTTATTTTCAAAGTTACTTGAAAGACTAAAAGCCAGATGGTTTAGTGAGATGGTAGGGAAAGACTCTAACTCAAAATAAGGAGTTGGGATTTTAGACAAAAACAAACAACACACATTTGTGAGACAACAGCAGAGAATACTGCTGAAGAAAGAAAATACAACGGTAATACAAGAGCGCAATTCAAGAATAAAAACATTCACACACTCAGTAAAAGTTATTGAAGAGTTTGCTCTGTATAAAGCACCATGGCACACCCTGGGTACAATCCAGAGGTCTATTAAAGCTCTGGAATCCAGCTTTTCTACAACCATTACTATTCATTCAATCAGAAGTTATCTTTTTACTTTGCCTTTCATATTTCCATTTTAATCCATTGTTCATATGACATCGCCTTTAATCTTCAATGTTGTAATAAATACTCATCCTTACTGATATGATACCGGTCTGCCTCTCCTTAATTTAAATCTACTTACAAACTAAAAATTGTTTTTTGAAGCAGCATGTATAATCATTCTTCTATTCAAAGACCTTCAATGATTCATCCATCATCTGCCAAATTAAGTAAAATAATTCTTATTGAAATTTCAAACATCTTCCATACAAACCAACCCTCTACTTCAGCCAAACTGGAGAATTCACTTGGTCTCCCCCAATTCTCCTTAGAGGAGACAAAATTTAATGTGGTTATAGAAAAATAAGAGAAAATATATTTTTGTGGGCAGGATTTTCATGAGAGGTTACAGAGGCACAAAATGGGTTCCAGACATAAGCAGTGGTTCCACTTGTACTAATGGGAAGTTACTTTCTTTTCTCTTAAAGAAGCTGATGCATTTTTAAGCACCACTATTTCCTATCTCTTTGTGACCTGAATTAAGTCTCTAGATAAATACAAAGTACATATCATATAGTACAAATTAGGACTGTTCAAGGTCAATATTAAAAAGAGATTAGATCAGTTCCAGTGTTTCAGTATATTTATAATTCTAGGAAATGAAAATTTCCTTTAACAAAGAGTCACATACCTTCACAGATGTAGGGGGGAAAAACATGATACTACTGTCATAAGAGAGAAACATTATTTAATAAGAAATGTCTTGGTGATATTTGCTATTTATCACAAATCTTTTCATTCCATCTTTATCAGAAAGATGTTTTTAAGTCTCAGTTTATACTTAGTAGAAAAAGTAACAGTAACAGCAACCAAAATTAAGGTATATGTAATTTTGGTTGGTTTGTTTATTCATTCCTCATCTTAGACTCTGAAACAGCATATGAAGACAATACGAATTAAATTTCAGTCAACTGTCAGAGGTATCAATCCACCTATTTTCATAATAAAAATTACAAGAAGCAAAAAATGGAGACTTAGTCCACTTTCTTGGACAAACAATTGTGGGTATTTATCATTTACAACTCGAAGATGGAAGTTTTTAAAGCTTGAATATATTTAGCCAATGAAATTCAACAAAGGAATTGAATTTTGAAAGCCATGAAGGGAAAAAAAAAAAGTTCTCTACAGAGATCTTTCTATTTCACCACCCAGGCTAAGATATATAACTATGTGTGAGAGTGGTTTTTGAAGTTGAAATGATTGAAACATTAGAGGGTGGATTAAAGTGCCAAATCAGCCCTGGGGCAGGGAAGTGTCAAACCTTTCTTCTTTTGTATTTGGTTCATAAAACTCTGTCTTCCTAGACTAGAATTACAAGGTGGTTCCAATCTGCACCTCACACCCTCGAATGCTCAGGTGCCCAGTCTCAAAAGACCCTCAGGTTTAAAACATAAGTCTTTGAGCCCTAGCATCTTCAAATAGCACCTCTGAAAATGGTTGAGAAAGACCTATAGGACAAAGAGGGAAGAGTGCTATTAAGGGGTAAAGCAGCTTCAAACTTAGAAACATCCAGATCTAGGATCATCCTTAAAGTTTAATTCATTGTAAACTGGTTATTGTATTCGAATGAATTTTGCATGCCATCTGTCTTTGAAGTCATTTAAATTAACTTTTATGACTCTTGAGGGGAAAAGAGGCCATTTCTAACTCAGTATAGTCTGCTTACTACTATCAATCACTAATTAGAATTAATTATTAAGAAAGTGATTCCTTTTTTGTTGAATATTCTAAAACATTTATCAAAGGATGGCATGACTTTTTCTTTCTTTTTTGGTGTACTGAAGTGATAGTCCTGTGACATTTGGGTAGATACTACTGAATCGATGATTTTAGTCAGATGTGTGACAATAATGCCATCTAAAAGCTACATTTAACCAAGAGAGCAGTATTTTTGGAACAGCAGGCAGTATAAAAGTGCTTTGTGAATATTAACATATTCTAGCAAATTAGTTTGCACTCATTATCATAAGCAATTACTTACTGTTTAGATGCGGTTCGTATTAAATTGGCAAGCAATTTGCAAGAATTAAAACATAACATAGAGGGCTTTCTGAAAATTCAACAATATACTGAGACAAACGATGCTACTAAGTTCACAGACCATGCACCAAACATGGTTACCCATTAAACATATTTAGCATTAAAATAATAGTTGGTTGGCTACATGGGCTTTTAATACAAGACAATTTTGCAACCTCTGTTCAGACACTATTAGCAGAATTGTACATATCAGACACTAGAAGGCATTAAATAAAAAGCCGCAGGAGAAAGCAGAAAGTCTTTGTTTTCTGAGAATGAACTACTTGTCAATTTGACTAAATTTTGGCACTTTCTTAACCCGCTGCACTGTCTTACACTATCTGGTACTACTCAAATCATTCCTTTTAAAATGTAATTTAGAAATTACCATGAAAGTCCTATAAATTGAGAGATGGAGCAGAAAGATTATTTTAAAAATATATAGTAGCTGATTATCTCTCTCTTTAACTGTTTACTTTGTAATAAAAGAAAAATAATTTTCTGTTGATTTTACATGTATGTTACTTGGAAGTATACATTTATATGCATTCATGTAATCATATGTGTACATTTTATATACTCCCCTTTCAACTTTAATGAGTATATTCTTAAAACTGATATAAATAAAGACTCAATGTATATTACACATATAATCTCAGGAAAGAAAATAAAATATCAGGGGCATCTGGATGGCTCAGTCAGTTAAGCATCCAACTCTTGATTTTAGCTCAGGCCATGATCTCAGTCTTGAGATTGAGCTCCATGTCGGGTTCTGGGCTGAGTGGGGAGCCTGCTTGAGATTCTCTCTCTCTCCCTCTTTCTCTGCCCCTCCCCTGCTCATTCATTCATTTATTCTCTCTCTCTCTCTCTCTCTCTCTCTCTCTCTCTCTGTCTCTCTGTCTCTGTCTCTCTCTCTCTCTCTCTCTCCCTCCCTCCCTCCCTCCCTCTCTCTCTCATATTAAACTTTAAAAAAAAAAAAGAGAATGTCATGTTCACTGATCAGGAAGGTGAGCTGTCCCCAATATCACACTGGGGATAGATAAGTACATATAACAAAGCAGAACAAATAAAACACAAAAGAATAACCCTTCCCTTGAAAAACGGACTAAAGTAATTCTCTTTCAGTACTACTCAAATTCAATTCTTTTTAAACTAAAATAATCAGGGTCTAAATCCAAGAATAATCTTTAAGTTGGAATTTCATTTGTTCTCACACCAATAAACATCTAAAATAATTATAAATGGAGTATTTTAAAGGATAAAAAAGTAATACTTTTTCCCCATAAGGTGTTACAGCTTTTCAAGCATATCAAGAAATGTTCAAGCCTTTTTTATTTTTCCTGCCATTTTAATATTTGTAACTAACAGTTATTTCCATATTTATTTACCATGACTTTATCTATTTGGCAAACACCATTTCTCCTCCATGTATTATATTCTACATTTCAAGATATAGATTCCCAAAACAGCACAGCCAATTTACCATTCAGTCCCTCTAACAATATGAAGCCATAAAACCCACACTGTCTCCACCCAAGAGTAAGAAGTATAGAATGGATTCAGAATCAGAAATCATAATTTCCACTGTATCTTCATAGGGGATTGATCAATAAGCTGATGAAATGTTCCTATGCTCATGAAGTGGTGATAACATGCTGGCGTAAGTGTGTAAGAAAATGCACAAAGCAGCAAGAGCCCTTCCATGAGGAGCCTAGTCACACTGTAGAGAAATGAGTCACCATGATTTTTACTATCTTTAGACCATCCTCTTTGCATGTCAGAGACACTGGTGCCAATGATGGAGTATACATGAAAGTAAAACGGGATCCATGTGGACGATTTTCACGAGGGGGATAACATGACCAGTTATGAATCTTAGCAAGATTATCAAGGCTTCTATGTGGAAAATGGGATAGGTGGGGAAAAGGTAACACAAGGAGGCTCAGTAGAAGGTTATTTCACAAAAAGAATAAACTATAATGACTTATGAAAAGAAGTACACAGATGTGAGAACATAAAGGGTAATGTTGTGAGAGCATTTGATTATTGATTGGCTGTGGAAAGAGGAAGGGGAAGAAATAAAAATTCACGCCTGGGTTTCTGATCTGGAAAGGGGGTAGATACTGTGCCATTCTTTCATTGAGATAGAAAGGATCATAGAAGGAATAGGATGAATGGTAAATATAAGTTTGATATGGTTGAATTTAGTCATCTTATTCCACATGAGAATATTATACCATCATTACAGTCCCATAATATTTAGCACACTGAAGTATATATGGAAGACATTTTTCAGTATGCCACTAATGGATCAGACATAGAAATCTTAAAGGATGCTCTAATGGAAACCATTGTATATACTTTTTCTTAAAATATTTCTTAAATTTTTATTTGTTTGTTGAGAGAGAGAGATCAAGAGAGAGGGAGAGTGAGAGAGAGAGAGAGAGAGAGAGAGAGGGCACAAGCACAAGCAGGGGAAAGGGGCAAAGAGAGAGAATTTTTTTAAATAGTTTATTGTCAAGTTGGTTTCCATATAACACCCAGTGCTCTTCCCTACAAGTGCCCTCCTCCATTCCCACCACCTCTTCCCCCCTCCCCCTCCAACCCTTGGTTCATTTTCAGTATTCAATAGTCTCTCAGGTTTTGTGTCCCTCCAGAGAGAGAATCTTAATCAGGTTTCCCACTCAGCTCAGTGCACAGCCTGACACAGGGCTCCACCCTATGACCCTGGTATCATGACTTGAACTGAAATCAAGAGTCAGAAACTGACTGAGCCACCCAGGCACCCTTAAAATAACTTTTGCATGACAAATATATATTATACCTCTCATCACCTTTGAAATATTGTCTAGCTGTCATATTTAGCTTTTAATAAGACCTTTCTATGAAATCCACCTGATTGGTTACATTTGTCATGTGAATATTTGCATTGTTGCTTTGCTTCTAATAATTTTAAGAAACCGTTTTTTGAAAGAGGTTTAACTACACAATATTCTTCCTAGTGTGTCTTTTGCTTGATTGCTATTTCTCAGTTAACTTGTTTTGCCTAGTTGGTTTGCTTCCTCTGCTAATCAAAATTTTATTAACTGTTTTCTGCATGCAGAGCACTTTAGTAATTTAGGTTACACTACATAGGTAAGCAATAGGTTTAAATGTGACCATATTGCCTAAGCTTATGCTCAAATCCCAGTATCTATGGATAAAGTTGAGTTATCCGCATGTTTTGCTCCTTTGAAAAGTGGAAGGATGGAAGCAGTCATATAATCCTCTACTATTAGAAAGTATGCTCCGTATTCTATTAACTCTGTTGACCCTCAGTATAATTTATTTTAGTCCCTTCCCCCAAAGACAAGTCTAGTTAGATATTCTGTATCATAGCCATAAATTTGACCTACTAGACCCTCCGTCTCCTAGAACTTAGTGGTCATGGCTCCTAGTAGTCCAGATGATGCCTCTAGGCAAATTAGAAAAAAGCAAATCTACTTCTAAACCTTTACCTCCAACTATTCAAAAATTGTTGTAGTAGACTGATTTTGTCAAAATTAGCCATTGGCTTATCATTTCCTAGAAACTATATTAAATATGTAACTCATTGGGGTAACAATATGAGTGAGGCCACCTTCACAAGTCTACACTTTGTGCAAGAATACACGGTATCCCTTCAGTGAGATGTAGGAAACGTTAGGGTCTGGTTCAAAAGGGAGATTCACAACTTATCTTGGATTCTACTGTTCTGTGGAATACAACCATGTTCCTCAGGAGGAAAGAAATGCAATAGACACAGAAAAGAACCATAAACCCTATTCAAGCACTTCCTTTCATGCATTGCAAAAACCAGTGGCAAAAGAAGTTCAATCCTTTTCTTAGAAAGAAGCAGTTTTGCATAATCAAAATAAGATCAGTCACAGACCTAACTTATGGAAATAACACCCCAGAGAGCAACAACTTGAGGGCAGTACTAATCCAAGACGCACGAAGAACCAAACCACAGCCGCTCAAGCCATATATTTGAAGCACAGATTTCAGACAGACAAAACAATGGCTTGTGAAAATGAGACACTCAGGAGAGGCGGTCTCTTCCTCTATTCCTCTACGGCTGCTCTAAAGTACAGACTCAATTTTGAGGCAGGTTAAATTGGGGGTCCAAATGGGAATATGTGGTTAATGAATTTTGTACATTCTTCCTTCTTTTCAATTAAAAAAAAAACCTTCAAAAAGATTTGATGGGTTTTACTAAGTCTTTTCAACTTTTCCCCCCAGATTGATTTCAGGCCATGGCAGAGACAACCAGACTGCTAATTAAACTATTAACTCTTTCTTCTAATTTGCAAAGCTTTGAGCGGTTTGGATTCTAGAAGCTACGCCCACTCCGTAGCCCTCAAAGATAGAGACTTTCCATAGATACCCAGGGGAGTTACATACACATTACTCCAAGCCAAATTTGGCCTTGTAAAAGAAGTCATATGTACTAATCCAAATTTTTTATGATTTTCCCAGACTTTGTTGAGCAAATGTATGTAACAAGGAAAGACTCCAAGGTGAGCCCAAAGAGGTTCACTTTTCCTGGTGTTAAATTAAATAATGGCAAAAATGAAAGTTTTCCTATGATGCTACTGAAGCAGCAAGTAGCCAAAGGAATATGAATCCACTCATCCATCTTCAATGGAATATGAAGTTGATGCAGAATAGGTGCTATTGAAAATGAAAGAAATCTTTTGAGGTCCAGAAGCCTCTGCAGGCCTAAGTTAAAGACATATATACACACTCATGGAACAGGAATGCCCCTTATGTTATTACCTAAAAGAGATGCAGGTGTTCAGTTTTAAAACAAAAAAAATGCAGGAAATTCAGTCTTAAAACAGATTCCATAAATTTTGAAAGGATACTTTAACAACAAAAATATATAAAAGTGCAATCTTCTTAAAATATAAACCAGATCATTTACCTCTCTCATCACAGCAATGTGTGTGCTCTGAATTTATTAGTAAATTCTACTTGCTGTATATTAAAGTGAGTGAAAATAAGCCTGCAAATGAACATAGTTAAAAAGTTATCATGTAATGTGGAAGCATTCAACCCTGAATGATGAAAGTGTGGATCTACTCCTTACTTATTACTCTGTAACTTTGCCCAAGTTATTGAAACTATCCAATAATCCCCCTTTCTTCTTCTGATAATAAGGATGATGTTCCAGGAAATCTCTATATTCAATTCCAATTCTATTCTCTGAGTTTAAAATAACACTTCACTAAAGCTGGCACTAACCTTGAACTTGATCCCAGAATACACTGAAATGTTCAGCGATCATGAGCATGAAGTAATAAGAAAACATGTTTACCAGTAAGGCGCTGTAGCACATAACAGGGAAAGATTTCTTTGAGTGGGTATTTTCTTTCTTATTTGACTTTAAACAGTAATTACAGAATGTTTGCTATATTTTATAATTATAAAGTGATAATACAGGATATTTTATTTCATGTAATGATTCTTTTTATGCTTAAGGAAAATTAAGACATAAATTCAAGTAAAAAATAAGCAGTATTAGCTGAACATTGTTAGCAGTTAACATTTTTATTTCCCCAAATCATATACTCCACATGACTGGTCTAGCAACTCCAAAATCAATACAATACAGAATCTACAGAAATGATGGTCTAAATTGAGCCCACAGTTTATTACAACCTAGTTATGTAATTACTAAGGTCTTCTTGGTCTAAAATCTATAATTACTGCAGTTACAACTAAAAAGGTTGGGTTAAATGTTATTAAGCAAAAACCACCCAGGCTGATTTGTTTTGTGAATACATGTTAAGATAATTCCTACTTACAAGAACAGACTCATTGCAAGCTGCAGTGATTATGAGCCTTGGTAGGTTCTATTGTCACAAATATGACTCAGATCCAGAAAGGGATTCATTATCCTATTTTAACAGTTGATTCCAGTTGTTAAAATACAAGAAGTGAAAGCATATTCTCTACAACTGTAACTGCATTTGGATCATTTTTTCCCATATTTCTCATTGAGAAAGACCAGACTTCAATTCAGTAGTCCAAAGATTAGTAATTCTTAACCTTAGGCAATCCTGCCCATGTTCACCAACCTGTAGTCATTTGTTTGTGCTCATGTGTTAGGGGGTTTTGGCAAAGAATTTAAAGCCCCTTATAGACAGCTAGTTAAATCATCACAGTGCTCACTCCCAGGTGGATGAAGAGTACCATCCGAAATGTCATTAAACTCTTCACACCAGAGGGTAGAAAATCATGTTTTCTTCTGAGTTACATGACACTATCCTACACACTGGCTGAATCTCATCTATCATGTTGCCTTTTTATTCTCCACACACCTCTTGAAGGCTAACAGGCAAGGTGATGGTCATTTTTAACTAGGGAAAAGAAGAAATAAACACACAAATGATGTGTCTTAGGTCATAAAATTAGTAAGCAGAAAAAAACCATTTAGGAATATCTTCAATGATTTATTTATTTACACAAGTGTTCCATATTAAAGCAATAAAATATAACACACTTATTGTAATGTGGCACCATGTGTACTTCCAACAAATGCTAAATAAATGAATCTAGGGCAATCTCCACTACTCATCTATCTAAGGACTCCAAGCGGAACAAATCATTATACAGAGATAACTGTTAGTCCTTCAAATATATATGACAATTCTGATAAAAAAAAATTCACAGGTTATATGTAACAGACTGAATTATAATTTGTGATTAAATAGTATTTATTCATGCAGAAATTATGACCAAGTACAGAAATTTTTAAAAAAGGAACCTAAAACAGGTAAGGAGAACTTTTAATGATCTGGCTATTGAGAAAGGATAAAAATAAATAAAGAGAGTAAGAGCAGTAACACTGGACTGAGAAGTTAGAACATGCATCCTTCCAGAGGCCTCCAGGCCATCCACCCCACCAGTCTTAACACCTTCAACAGTGTGGCTTGTTTAGGGTGTGGGCTACATCCTCAGACATAAATTTAAGTTTGTATCCCTGTATTGATTGGATATTTGGCCTGGGACCAGCACAGACCAGAATTGGTCTAAAGGTTTAGAAACCATTTAGCAAGTGACATCCTGTGAAATCAATGGCCTGTTAGTCCTTTCATCTTTCTCAAGTTCAATATCATAAGGGTCCTTAAGATTTAATGAACCTAGTCTGTTGAGTGAAGCTTTCAATCTGCTTTATTTCTTCTAATGCACTAAAATGACCTGTATTGGAAATGAGTGAAAACTTACACAGTGGGACAAGTGTAGCAACTAACACATGTATGAATTAAGAATATGGCAGTGAGGTGTATTTTTAAACCACTTTTTAAACAATAAGATTTGTGTTTATATCTTATATTTAAAGAAGAGAGATGAAAAAATCCCTGATGGTTAAACTTGACATACTTGAATGTGTGTGTATGTGTGTGTATACACCCCCAAGAGATCAGATAATAGAATAGATAACTTCTAAGACTCTAGAAATCCATTAACATTTCATATCCAAAAAAAACTAGCCACTCCCTCCTTCTAAAAAAGAAAGCATTTTTTCAAAGTGAGATCCAAACACAGGTAAATGACAAAGCAATCATTTTGAAAGAAGGCAAATTATAGTCAGGTGGAGATACAGATAAGAAATAGCCATTCCCATCAGCAGTAAGAGGCAAAAAAAAAAAAAACAGAAAAATAAAAAGAAAGAAAAGGAAGATACACAATAATAAATCAATGCAAGCAGGTCAGTGAGAAGGATGTTGTCATGTACTCTAGCAAAAGGATGATTTCCCTGTGGTATAGTAAAATGGAAAAATTTCCCCAGAACATTAGGGTACAGTTAGATTTCAATTTTCTTAACAGATTTTGAATGCTCTGAGCACACGTCTGGGTGAAAAATGAGGATGCATTTCAGAGAAGAACTGCCTTCTAAGACTCCTGGTTTTTGGAGACAAAAAGTGGGAATAAGACCATATTTTCATATCAAGACTATACACTCATTTTCTTCAGAATAATACCATCACCAGGAAAAGCTTGTACAAGTATTTGTGAAAGTCTGTGATGCCAGATATTCAGAAAAAGGACAAGAAAAAGGAGATTTATGACAATTGATGAGCTGTAGTAACCAATGCATTTATCATATTTAAAAATATTTTTAGAGAAAACTAAATTTCCAGACTGATGCTGTTCCAATCATTGGCTGATTCTACTAACCATATTAATCCACAGCTACAAAACAAGGGAACTTTCAACTCAGTTTTTGCTTTTCTCAAACACGTTCACAATGGATGGGATTAATATTATATAAAGAAGTCTAACAACTGCTCTTTCATTCCTAGGGAATTTATCTTAGGGAAAGGCAAACTCACTGATTCTAGGTCCTCATGTATACTATGTGTACTGGCTCTGCAGTAGAAAAGACCTGGGAAAGGAAAACAACTACTGAAAAAAAAAAAAAAAAGGGTTCTCTGATCAGATTATGATTTCCTAGAAACAAGCAACTTCCCCACTAACTCAACCCACCAAGTCCAGAGAATCCGAAAACAGCAGATACTTTCTGTGTAAGAATTAAACCACTTTCTATATAATAGGAACAGCATTGGAAGAAACTAGTGTAAATGCTTACCATGAAGAGGAGACCAAGTGACTATGCTGCCTGTCTCTTCATTCAAAAGCACTAATATCATTAAATCACACCATAGAGCCACGGATGGGTCTATTGCATTACAACATGAGCTATTAGTTCCTAGAAAAAATAGACAAGACTCCCTGTTTCTGGTTCCTTGGTACCTCTATCCTAGAGGTACCAATTATTCCAAAAGGAAGGACCAGTGCCATAGTTAAAACAGCTACAATATATTCAAAGTGATTTCACACAGTGCATTCAAATATTGCTACTGAAATTCCCTTAAGAAATGAGGAACAATATTCTCCCAAAAAACTTTCAAGTTCTCACCTGATAAAAACAAAGGTGATGGTAGGACACAGGGTCAGTGAAGGTCATCTTTCCATCCCACTGTGTCCTCCTCACCAGTCATCCACACTAAAGGCAACAGACAGACAGACATATTCCTTAAAGGTATGGAAGCTAACATTCCATTTTAGAAATTATTTCTTTGCCTTAGATTCTTACTTTCTTCAAATGAACAAGAAGGGCAAGTCAAAGCTAGGAAAAGGGTCACATAAAGATAAGAGTTTGGAGGACAAATTTTCAACTCAGTGATTCCGAGAGTTTTCTAAGAACCCTCCTGGAATGAATGGTCCAAATTTAACACAATTAAATATGAATAGAAATAAACTCCTATGGTCACCACATAATTAAGCAGGCAAAGGAAAAAAAAAAAAAACACCAAGATTTAGGCTTTGAGACAAAGATCACTTAAAGAAAAAAAAAAAAAAAGGAAGAAAGAATAAAGCACACACATTTTTTCCCCAGGGCACCTGGGTGGCTCAGTTGGTTAAGCCTCCAACTTCAATTCTGGTCATGATCTCAAGGCTCGTGAGTTGAAGCCCCACATTGGACTCTGTGCTGACAAGTTGGTGCCTAGAGCCTGCCTCAGATTCTGTGTCTCCCTTTCTCTCTGCCTCTCCCCCATGCATGCTCTGTCTTTCTCTTCTTCAAAAATAAAGAAACATTGAAAAAATTACTTAAAAAACATATTGTTCTTGAAAGGCCAAGGTGATGTTCGGTTGGGAGTGGTAGTCAGGTAAAGAGAGAAGCCAGCTGGCTGCCAAAGATAACAACTGAGGTGACCTCCCATCGTGTCTACTTCCCCATCGCTTTGTCTTTCCCCATTACTGCTTTACCTAATAGACCTTTCTACGTCATTAGTGAGTCCACTGTGACAGAGGATGGATGGTTTCCAGCTGACAGACACAAAAAGCTATGTTTGGTATTTAAGAAAGCAAGAGTAGAACATACCTCTATTCACCTATGTCAAAATTACTTGGGCAAGTGAATATAGAGAACCTTACTTATTCTACCTTATTTTAGAAAACTCATGGAACACTCAGTTTAATCTCAACATACAGATAGCACAGCCACCTAGGGAATTAATTATTTGCTTTGTGCACACCTTATGATCATGTCTTGTAAAAGAACTCCCAAAGCAATCCTTCATACGGGTCTGCTGCTCTTCTGTTTTTCAGAGCCGAATGTGCTCTGTGAGGTTGTTCAGAAAAAAAGGACAAAAAAAAACCAACAACAATCAGTTGTGTCTTTGTTTAGACAGAGAAGCAAATGAGTAACACAGATAGGAAACGGTAGTTTAAGTATAAATACAAGTTAGTCTTGTCTCTGACTTTGTGTCTGTCTCTCGCCAATGGCAAAACAACTTACTTGTCTCTAGTTTCTGAATTTGGAAAATGTATTCATATTTTTCTCAGAATTACTATAAGTATTAAATATAATAATATAAATGCTATAGTAATGCAGTATGTCCTTGAAAAAAATATGAAGCTCAGAAGAACAGTGTTTATCATATGCATATTTCCTCAAACAAAAAAGGAAATATTAATAACAATAATGCCTTATTTTCAAATGGACCATTTATGTCCTATCCAAGATGGTTTCAAAACTGAAAATAAAAAGCAGTAAGAGGGGCGCCTGGGTGTTTCCGTCGGTGAAGCATCTGAGTTTGGCTCAAGTCATGATCTTGTGGTTTGTGAGTTAGAGCCCCATGTCAGGCTCTGTGCTGACAGCCTGCTTCAGATTCTGTGTCTCCCTTTCTCTCTGCCCCTCACCCACTCATGCTCTGTTTCTCTCTCCCTGTCAAAAATTAACATTAAAAAATGTTAATAAATTTTTAAAAAGCAATAAAAATATCAACACTTTAACTTCTTTGGAAGGATGAAGGTCATGTTTTTTTTGTGACGGCACCTGTTAGATTGTTTTCCTTTATGAACTGTCACACTATTTGATTCAACTTAGTACCTGATTACTAACAACTAACCAAGAAATATTTATCTCATGCTCAATGCATTTGAGACATTATAGGGAACAGAAGAAAACCTTATATACTGGATATAGAATAGTCCTATCAAGAGTGAGGTAACACTTCAGTTGTTAAGAGCTAAGAGTCACATAAATAATATTTACATTTAAGAACACTCTATGACTCTCAAAATCTGTTTTGCACTATCACTTCATTTAATAGACATTAAATAATGTCAATTCTAAAAAGAGATCCAGAGGCAAACGTGATGGAAAACTTTCAATGGAGTGGGCATTTATTTGAAAAATAACTTGGGTTTGAATAAAAAAAAGATAGGACAATTCTGACAAAATGAAATTAAATTGGTTTTTATTTGAATAAGCATAAACCTCACTAATTCCTTATGGACACACATATAAGCTTTCTTATTATCTTACTTAGCCTTGGTACTCCCCCTAACAGAAACCTGACGAGCACACACTGAATTAAGAAGTAGGGAGGATTCATCCTCCTGTATCTGTCTTCATCATTAACACAGTCTTTTACAAAATAGCTGGGGAGTTCAGGGTATAGCCCTTGGCTATGGAATATAATTATGCTCACAGACTCAGGGAGTCAATCCCTTCACTTAAGGTTCATTAGCCTGAGTTCCAAAGATCCCAGGAGGTGATTCCTTCCTACTCTGACTCCCCATAGCACGTATCACCCAGACTATGTCTGTAGCACAACCTTAGCATTTCAAGTGAAATACTGTCTGTTCCCTCTTTGTCTTCCAATTGGATCGTGTTATCTTTGTTTTACCTCTCATTTAAACCCCAAAGCTCCTTGCAGATAGGAACTATGTCATCCAGAGTCTTTATCTAGGCCACATAGCTGCTAGCAAAATACTTGACATAGCAAGGTGCATAATCAATGTTTGCTTTATGCCTTTAACTTGTAAATGCTGCTGCATATTTATGTTAAAGAAATAACACCACGTGCTTGGATTTTAAATGGTGACACTCGAGCAGGTGAATAACACTGAGCAGGCTATTGTAACGTCTTATGGTTACTCACTATGAGATCAAAATTGCTTAGTTTGGTAATTGTGGCATTTTAGATATGGAAAAGCTAGACTCCTTGCTCTATATATGAGACAGGCTAAGAGAGAGGGGAAGGACCTTGCTTTAAGATCACAACTAATACTGTACCAACAGGAAAGAACATTTGTTGTGGACTTATCATATGGTAGGCAATTTTATTGCAATGCATGAAGAGGCCACCAAATGTGGGTCACATGACCCCTTGGTACCTCAGCTGACAAGACAACTTGTTATTCTGTTAACGTCATCACAGATGTGGAAGACTCTCTACTCTTTTTCTTTTGCTGTACTATTTCTTCTAGATATCCCGTAAAATATTTGTAGTTTTTCTCTACAAAAAGGAAAACATGAACAGCTCTAGCTAACTTAACAATGAGGTGCTTGGATATGAACAAGGGAAAAAAGAAACAAAAAGAACAAATAGACTCTTAATTACAGAGAACAAACTGATGGTTACCAGAGGGGAGGTGGGATGGGTAAAACAGGTGAAGGAGAGTAAGCGTAGAGTTATTGTGATGCACACTGAATAATATATAGAATTGCTGAATCATTATTTTGTACACCTGAAACTAATATAACACTGATGTTAATTATACTTCAATTAAGAAAATAAAACACTTTTAAGTGACATGTTTGAATTTGCTACTCACCACAGACACTCCAAAAAACTTTCTGTTTATCTAAAATGCAGAAAAAAGGGGCACCTGGGTGGCTCAGTTGGTGAAGCATCCAGTTCCTGATTTCAACTCAGGTCATGATCTCACACTTCTGAGTTCAAGCCCCTCATCAGGCTCTGTGCCGACAGCACAGATTCTGTCTCCCTCTCTCCCTACTCCTCCCTTGGCCATGCTCGCTCTCTCTCTCTCTCTCTCTCTCTCTCTCTCTCTCTTTCTCCCCTGCCCGTGCTCTCTGTCTCTTTCTCAAAAATAAATGAGCATTAAAAAAAGATAAAATAAAATGCAGAAGAAAATGAAATTTTCTATCACCTCTAGCTGTTGATTTTCTCCTCTGGACCAGGAGGTTCTTGAATATTCACACTATCCTCCATACTTCCTCTGTTCTCCTCACCTTCATTTCTCCTTCTCAATTTCTTTACATTGACTTCTGTTTTCTACGTATACCACTTATTCTTACCAGATTCCCTCCCCGCTAATGCTTTTTATCCCCTCATCTTGTACCGTGAATCATTTGCTTTCCCTAAGAAACTTTCTATTTTTCTTGTGGGCACAATCTAACAAGCATAATGCTTGACTGACAGTGAGATCAGGCTTGTGTTGCTCCCTCCCTGTGTCTAGCAATATGGATGTGCAAATCAGTTCGGTTTCCTTTTTGCTTTTATCTCTTGATCAACTGATATATTATTGTTTTCACTTAGTTTTCTTCAAATATACTTCCTTCTATTTTCAAAAAAAAAAGAGATATGAAATATGGTAATTATATCCAGCTGCCAATAATGGAGATCATGATTAAACTGAAAATAAGGATGACAAACGACTGTATTTTTTTTTCATTGAAGCAAATTCTATTTGGCTGACTTCAAAGTCCAAACATAATAGTGACTGTATCAGGGAGGAAAAGAATATAGTTGGGATTCTAGGCCTAAGAATTTAGGTGCCACTGGATTTAACTTTCAGGAAAGACTTGAGTTTTATGACAATACAGATGTTTTAAAGTTCTGGTGTAAATGTCCTTTCTTACCCATCATTCATCTGATTTCAGTTGCTGGTTCGAAGGAGTTAGGCCATTTTTAGCCCCGAGTGTTTTAGGAAATGAAGTCAATGCTGAGATCTCCAGCCCTCTTCATGGGGCTGAAGGTGACTTGTCCTGAGGTCAGTGATTTCAGCCCCAGCCTTGTAGGGGCTGCCAAGATGCATTTCAGTGCAAATTGTGTCTAGCCCTTAAGTTGAGTTTTAATTTTAAAATCTCCTTTTAAAATATTTATTAAGCCATAAAAATGTCCACTTAAATTGAATATAAAAGCAGATATAACATGGTACATGCTGTCTCACAACTTGTGTCTATGCATTTATATATTTTCATTTTTAAATCACTAAAAAGGTATCTACCAACATAATCATAATCATAATCATAATAATTGTATCTGCACAATGTAATTATGGGTGATTCTAATTTTCTTTTTTATTTTAACTCCACTGCGTTCCCTATATAGTCCTAAATAAATAAACTAGTCTTAATTTATAATCAGGGGAAAATCAAATGTATATATATTTTTTTCCCTTAAAGAAATATGTTCTGTGCACACCTGCCAAAAACCTGCTGTTCTGTCAACCAGTTCTTGAGTTTCCTAATGAGATTTGAATTAGTGAACTTTTTAAAACTGCAAATTTGAATTAATGTAACTGTTCTGAAAAAGAACTCTTAGCATGTGGGAATCAGAGGTTCTGCCAAAGAGGAGTTTAACACTGAGCCTTAAGCAGTGGGAAAAGTCCAATTTGAGGGGAAGAAAATCAAAACATTTGTCCCTTAAATCTCTCCTGCCGTTCTTTCTTTCTCTCCCCACAAAGAGTGTACAGAGGCAGATTTCAAATTTTGTTCTTTGGACATACAAGAGGTAAAATCTTTAAAAAAAAAAAGAAAAGAAAAGAAAAGGAAAAAAATCCAACCTGCATGATGATTAAGAACTTCCCTCATTTACAGCGATTGGGTTCAGCACAACCTACCCCAAAATTTGGCAACTTGGCACAGTAATTATCTTAAAATGAAAGGAGTCTGGGAAAATAGCAGAAGCAAAAAGGTCACTGAGGAAGGTCCTCCCCTCTTTGCCCTTCTTCTCTGAAAGAGGTCAGAAAGATCCCCTCCCCATACCAGAGGGAAGTTATCACCAGATGTAATTAAAAAACTTCAATCCTCCCTCTGGAGGGGGGAAAACCCAGTTCTTCCCTCCTGTGGGTCTTTAACCCTGTGGATGTCTCCTTTACTACCCACATGAAACTCTGCCTTCTGGGTCACCAGTCATTTTTCCCCACACCAAGCAATTCTCTGCAGCACCAGCTGGGGGTCCTATAAATTAATTCAATTCTGGCATTATCTATCCAAACAGAGTATCAGTCACACAAGACTGCCTCCCCCTATGTCAGATGCTAGTTGCAAGTCCAGGATGTCATCTGGGCTTCTGACCAACTGGCTATAAATCAAAGGTTCACTCAACCCTCTCTCAGGTTCTATTACTTTGCTAGTGGGGCTCATGGAACTCAGGGGAACACTTATTTCTTTTGTGAGTTTATTAAATGATATGATATGGATGAACATCCAGATGGAAGAGCTACAAGGCTGAGGTATGTGGGAAGGGCCCACAGCTTCCTTATCTTCTCTGGCTGGGCTACACTCCAGTACCTCCCTATATTCACCAACCTAGAAGTTTTCTGAACTCTGGAGTCCCAAGAACCCAAGTTTTGATGGAGGCTTCATCACAGAGTCATGATCAATCAGGAATTCCATTTTCAGCTCTTCTTCCTTCTTAGGAGAATGGGGAAGGAGGGGACTGAAAGTTTCAAGTTTCTAATCATGACTCAATCATTCTGGTGAGTACCTTTCCTCCAGGAGACATTCAAGAGCCCACCCAGAGTCACCTCATTTGAACAAAACAAACAAACACCACTCTTATCACCCAGGAAATTAAAAGAGTTTCGGGAATTTGATGTCAGGAATAGAAATCAAAGACCAATAACAGAAAAAGAGATGCTCCTAGTGCTGAAATTAGAAGAGTTTTAGGACCTCTGGTAGGAGCCAGGGGCAGGAACCAATATTTAGCCTGTATTATCTCTCACCAAAGAAGAGGAATTGGGGCTGAGAAATTTTATATGCCCATCTACATGGGACTGTAAGCATGATTCAGTGAAAGAGAAACTAATCATAATTGTTTCATCCCCCTCTTTCATCCCCAACATTCCCAATGGCCACTCAAAAAGATTTTTTAATGGGGCACCTGGGTGGCTCAGTCGGTTAAGCCTCCTCCGACTTCGGCTCAGGTCAGACCTCACATTCGAGCCCCGCGTCAGGCTCTGTACAGACCGCTCAGAGCCTGGAGCCTGCTTCTGGTTCTGTGTCTCCTTCTCTCTCTGCCCCTCCTCCTCTCATGCTCTGTCTCTCTCTGTATCAAAAAACTAAATAAAACATTAAAAAAAATTAAAAAAAAAAAAAAGATTTCTTAATGGTACTCTGTAACCAGGGGATATTTTAGGCATGGGTATTTCCAGAAAATTCTACTGTCTTTCTTCACTCTTACTTTAAATGGTGCTTTCTGTCTAAACCATCAAGATGTTAAAATGTATTAGGACAAGTTGAGATCCAATGAGAGCAACTGATACATTTTAATGAGTTTTTTCAGGTCACTGTTGTGCAAACACAACTCAAGCAATATTTTTCTGTCACATGGAGATATTTCAACATATATTTATAGATCAGTAGAGAAAACTGTTCACAGGTGTTGCATTTACTTTAAATTAATTTACTAAAATAATTTAAATGACAATTTGGCATTGCAATAAAAAAATGAAACTTGAATGTTCTTGTGAAAGATAGTAGGATGATTATATTTTCCTCCCAAGCCATTGTAGTTTTAATTTGTTTAAGTTTATTTATTTTGAGAAGGGAGGAGGGGCAGAGAGACAGAGGGAGAGAGAAAATCTCAAGCAAGCTCCATTCTGTTAGCACAGAGGCTGACATGGGTGGGGCTTGACCCCACAAACTGTGTGATCATGACTTGAGCTGAAATCAAGAGCCAGATACTCAACCAACTGAGACATCCAGGTGACCCAGCCAATTGTCTCTTAAAGACAAGAAGAATGGGGAGAAAAATCTAAGTAAAACTAGGAATTAACCAACCTATGAAGAAGTACTTCCAACTGTACAGAAAATTAGACCTAGGTAAAGGACAAAGCCACTACATTAGAGGCAACTCTGTGGGAAATGGGCAGTGCGGTCTGAGCCCATCAAAGGTACGGCACACAGGCACACAATCCCAGGAACCAAAGTGCTCAGATGGGAAGAGCTGGGTGTAAGGACAAATTACAGGAGAGTCATTGAATTGAGAAGCATGTCTGAGTCAGGTAACACACAGGTTCATCCTTTGGCATAAAACAGATTACAAATTCAACAATATGATCAGGAAAATTAGGTAACAAAAACCCTTAACTGCTCACTTTGGTCAGCTGAAGAGAAGTAAATACCACCACCACAAGGAAGCCCTGTGACATCAGTAGTTCACTGTGAACCTGCCACTGGGAGGAGAGACAGCCACAGACACAGGTGTGCTCATAAAGACAGGTACTGAGATGAGGTGAGAGGGAAGCCAACCGGCTCCTCAGTCCTCCTTCCCTGTGTCCTCCCGCCCCCAAACTATCATTCAACAAAAGTTGGCCCTGAAAACAACATTTCCCAATGAAAAATCCTTCACCATTTAGTTAAAAACGATGGACACTCAAGTTTCCATGAAATCACAGGAAAATATGGATTTTCTGAAACAAGGGCAAAAAGAAAAGATGAAGGAAATAAAAGTATGCTAGAAGAGAGCTGGGAAGAAAATAAAACAAGCATATGAAACTATGACCGAAATCAAATCCCCTTTAATAGTTAATTCTTCCATTTTAAAATGGGCATCAATAGAACTTAAGGTGATATGCCTCAATAAAAGGAATGAAACATGATTTCTGCAAAAGATACTCAACAAAATAAGCCCAAATTGTTAAATGCCAAGAACACCAGCTCATCCATTGTGTTCCTTTGGAGGTCTTAAATAACTGGAAGCGAAGCCACTGGACAACAACATTACCTTCTACAGCGAATTACCAAATTTAGATGTCAAACTGATGGTTCAAGAAAAATTTAACTCTATGGAAGTGAACTAAGTCAAAATTTAAAAATAGGCTTCAGGGCAACTGACTTTCTCTTCGTCTGCTTACCTCAGCACAGAAGGGCGGCATGTGTTACAGAAATAATGCCAAATAGCTTAGCAGACTTCATGCATTTTGAATGACAAGGTGTTGACCATGGTTTCTAGCAAATAGACTGAGCAAAATAAAAAAGGCTTCTTTAAACACTGAGAATCTCATCACTCGATTTGTTCTGTTCCTTTAGGGGTCCCAAATAATTGGAAGTGAAGGTACTGGGCAACAATGTTATCTTTTACAATGAACTACCAAATTTAGATGAGTGGCAGGTGAAGAAAATTACTTGAATGGAAAATAAATGAACAGCCCCAAAGTAAACCAAGTCTCCTTGCCTACCCCTTGTGTTATTAACTAGAGGATGATTATTGCAGCAAGAAGCTATAGCTTATAAAAATTCTATGAACATCAATAAAGATTTACAGACTGTAACTTCAACAAAGATGATTTGTCAAATATTAGTCTAACTTACTTTATTTAGTGCATGCATTGTATTTCTAAAAATATTAAAAACCAATTATTACACTGACATTCAAATGCAGAACTTTTAAATAACTTCAATATCCAGTGTTTCAGACTGAAAATATTTCTGTGCATGGCTGGTGGTCCCTTACAATAGCATTCAGAAC
This sequence comes from Suricata suricatta, assembly GCF_006229205.1. Taxonomy (NCBI): domain Eukaryota; kingdom Metazoa; phylum Chordata; class Mammalia; order Carnivora; family Herpestidae; genus Suricata; species Suricata suricatta. The sequence goes on from NC_043703.1 coordinate 96,379,023, forward strand.
ATCATTGCCCCCGCCTTGACCTTTATGCAAAGGATTGGGTTCCTCACCAAACATTTTTCTTTCCTGATATGTTAACACCGTATAATGCCAATTAACTGTTTATTCATTGAGCCCCTTCTAATTGATTTGTATGTCTAATCACTACCCTATCTTGGTGAAATTCACTCTTAAAGTTTAGGTAAATTATGTAACTCTTGTTTGCTCCAAATAAAGTTCCTTTAAACTTAAAAGAAAATGATAAACCTAGCCTCTTAGATCTGGGGTAGCTAGTTATTAGAGGAATGTATTAAGTATTAGAAATGGATTTGCTGAATAACTAGTGGTGTCTAAGGCCATGTTTGTTTAATGTGCCCTGCATACTGCAAAATGAGCCACTCAAATCACTGAACTTCATGATGACGCTGGTGATCCTATTATAGCTCAATATTACCTTGCAAAAAATCCAAAAACTGGCCAGTTTAAATGAAAAGACAGTTAACTGAAAAGGCAAAATGGAAATATTTCAAGTCAAATGGCCTGTGTACTCAAACACGCTTACTCAGCAACAGAAACAGGAGACACTCAAAAAAGAACAGAGAGAAAAAGGTTTCTTGATGCCTCTCTGGATTTTGAGGAGGTGGTACGTATTGGCAGCTCAATCTTTGTATCCCTGGAGACAATCATTCACTTTATGAAAAACACAAAGTTAGGTTTTTCTTAAGTACATAAATAAATAAATAAATAAATAAGCCTAACACTTGTATTCCGAAGATACGTGCAGCCAGAATTACATGAAAACAATGCCTGCTGTTAAGAATTCTGACTTTTCCTCAACGGGAAAAAATCTGAAGCAGAAGACTGACTATTCCGCTACTTTCCGGCTTTCTTAGGAATGTAAGGAACTCATATTGTTTACCCACTAAGAGCACAAAAATGGCTCTGAGAGGTTGTGTGTGTGTGTGTGTGTGTTTTATACCAGGAGCTTATAAAATGCAGTGGCTAGGCCATATTTGTTCTGAGCACTAAGCTCAAAAGAGAAGTTAACAAATACACTTTGTTTTAGAAAAATACCCTCATGACAGATCAGAGCTGGATCTCTTTCATAGCACACTCACTAAAGCACAAGTGCCTTTAAGATCATAGTACTGTGTGTGTGCTCACACAACTCCAAAATACATATTTTTGGGTGGAGATTCCAGGCGATGCTTCCATCTTTATTTTTCTTTATGCTTTTGATGCAGACTTTAACTCAATTCTTATTTTTTCTATACAAACCACCATGATTCGAACCATTTATGTAACACATTGTTAGGGAAAACAAAAAAGAAAACAATGTTCTGGGTGGTGGCAGTTAAAATACTAGCATTCTTTTTTTTCTGGCTTATAAATAATAGAAATTTGTCAGCCACTGGTTATTCTGTGGAATCTGTCACATGGCTCAAAACATCAAATAGTACTGGAATCATACACATCGACCCTGGATAATGCCTCCCATAAAAAAGGTCTTAATGTACCATTTATCATCTAAGAGAGACAACTTAAATTAGGTCCAAAGTTTCAGAAAGGCCACTACATTTTTTTTTTGATAAACGTCCTCTATAGGGCTTTGTGTTTAACTTTAGTAGAAAGCAACCTACTGAAGTATGGTGGCCCTTATTTTACTGTGTTGGAAAAAATTCTGTAGGAAGCATCAGAACTGAAACATGGAAACACAACCTTTCTGAGCAAAAGGCCACTTTGTATTTGACAGTACAGCACACGGTGGTGTTCAACGCTCTCACTGAACTCTTGCGGGCAAAAGGACCAGACTGAGATAGGCAGTGTCACCAAGCCTTCCTGGAATGATTCTCATAAGAAATTATTGAAATTATTTAAAATACAAAAGAACTTACTGATGGCTCACCAGTCTGACTAATCACTAAGAGAATCTCTCAATAGCGTTTTAGTCGCAAAGTACACTCTTCAAATAATAATGATAATTCCTAAAATTAAACATCATGCTTATCGAATCATGCCACAAGCCATTCATTCACGCTTTTTACCAAGTTCAAGCTTCTCTGCCCTTATTTTACACTCAAGATTTAAAAGAATATGTGTTCAAAGAAGCGGCCTGCTCTCTGGGGCATCGGTTGTCAGCGGCTATCAGTTAGCGTATTCCGGTTCCCTGGGAACAACGGCTCTTCAGATCACTGGCCTGTCCAAAACAGGAATAATGGTGTGGTTTCACTGCTTGTACCTTATCAACCAAATGACCCATCAGTGGCTTGTCAAATGACAACAGCCATCTATAAAAAGATGCAAAGACATTGGTCATCATCAAATTTATAATATGGCTGTTAACATTTCACATTTAATGAGAAAGTAGATGCAATCAAAATAATGAAAGTTTAAAAGTTATAAAATAGAACAATATATGCACCTTAATAATTATCACTCAGTCTAACATGCCAACATTTTTTGATTACACTCATTTTCAAAACTAGAACCAAAGAAATATTCAAATATGTAAAATATTAGATAGTCTTATTATTAATGATAAAAATAGGCTCCTGGTTCCTGCCCTAATGATGGAAGTGAAGAAGTCCCCTTTCACCATATAAGAGCTTAAAGATAAACTCTACTAAAAAGAATCAAAAATGTCGTATGCATTTGACCTCCGTTTTCCCTCAGAGATAACTCTTTTTTTGCTGTCTGCCCCAGGATCATGATGGCTATGAAGAATTATCTTTGGTCGGGTAAGTTATTAAATGTCCATAGTTAATTAGTTAGCCCACATAAATGACATAGGAAACAATTCTGATGAAGCTTTTCAGGTAAATCAGACTAAAAATGTGTTCGGTCACTTTGTAAATGACAGCTGCAACATCTTAAATAGTACTTGTGTACAGACTGCTTTGAAAGATAAAATATTTGCTTTGTAGCTATTATTATGGACAATGTGGTAAGGATCATTTTTAAATTAGTAAAAACAATAAAAAGTTAGGTGATCCATAAATTACAAGAGAAAGCAGACAAGTTAAAGTGAACATAGCTTGAAAACATCCTATCTCAAGAGATCAATTTTAAAATAATTTAAAATGGCAGTTCACTCAGCCACTTTTTTTAACATTAACTGTTAATTTATCTTGGAAATCTAATTCAGGTTTCCTTCCCATTTATAAAAAAAATAAAGATAAAAAAGTACTCTATGGAAAGCTAAGCTTACAAAGCAGATATATTAGAAGTCAATTATTCACATTAAAACCTGTATGACTAGTTTTTAAAATGATTCTTAATATGATTGCTTTAAATCAGTGAGATTTCAGTTGTCAACCTTTTGAGATTTTTTTTGGAGGCTGCCATTTGTCAAGAGCATATTAACCACATGGCCATGTGGCATGAATCATTATGAACCTCAGCCTCTGGGGGTCCAACAGGCTTTAGTTGAAAGCACACAGCTCTCACAGATTAGGCGCATCATCTCAAGCAGTACTTAACCTGCTGGAACCTCAGTCTTGTCAACTGAAAATGGGAATGATAAATACTTGCCATGAAGGACTCAGTGAGGATCATCTACAACAAGCACAGCAGGTAGTTAATACGCGGTGACTACTTTATTAATATTAAATCACAGGCAATGGCACAATTCAAACTCTCTGAGGCCCTTTAATTAGTTGTTCAGGATCTCTAACTCACTATTCTTCTAAATCCAAAGAGGACTTAGGATGCTCTTACAGAGCCTTTCCTCAGGAAAGACTAAACTGATAAGGAGAGGATTTTCTGTTTGGTTGTTGTTTTGCTTTTTGTTTGGTTTTGTTTTTACATACTGGAGATTAAGAACCCATTTGGAATAATCATAAGTTTGGATTAAAAATATATATTTGGGGAACCATGTTAGAGAGGGGCCATGGTAAATCCCATCTTTATTAATTTATATTAAAAATCTAAAATGGTAAAACAACAACAACACCTTGTTTCTGTTTGTTATGCTGGGGATATATATGCATATGCTACAGAGACTCTTGGTGGGTGAAAATGGCAATCTGTTTAGATTTAAACCCTATCTTTTTATCAGGATAAAGTTAACTTTTTTGTGGGACTCTTAAGGATCAAATGAAAGAATACACAGTAAAGTCTCTAATTAATTGATAAATATCACATAAATACTAGATACTGTTATTACTAATAATAAAAGTGTGCTCCTGGTCCCTGTCCTAAGGAAGGAAATAAAGAAGTCCTCTGACACAAACAAAGAGCTTAAAGATAAACTGTTTCCAATTAACACAGGAATTTAGATACATAAAAATCAAAAAAAGAGAAGCACTTATCCTAATGAGCACAGAGTAATGTATACAACTGCTGAATCACTATATTGCTTACCTAAAATTAATTAGCACTGAATATTAAGTGTACTGGAATTTAAACAAAAAATAAAAAACAATAAAAACACTAAAAATAATAAAGTACCTCCAAAAGAGAAAAATGCTGTTAAAAACATTTTTAATTACATTAAAATAATAAAAGAGATCCAACCATCTCTAATTAATTAGGTAGTGCATTCTTTTAGAACTTTGATTTGCATCCTGGTCTACAAGTTTCAGTGTTCAAATTATAAAGTATAAGTAGTCTCTTTTTTTCTTTTTTTAATGTTGATTTATTTTTGAGGGGCAGGGTGGGCAGAGGTGGGCGGGGGGACAGAGTAACTGAAGCGGGCTCTGTACAGACAGCAGGGAGCCCAATCCGGGGCTCAAGTTCATGAACTGTGAGATCACAACCTGAGCTGAAGTTGGAGGCTTACCTGGCTGAGCCATCCAGGTACCCCCAAAAAGTAGTTTCTATTAGCAGAAGAAAACCCAATTCTTTCTTATACATCTTTAAAATGAACATATCGATTAGGAAGGGTATTAAATTCTGCATGGACTGAAGAAAAAATACGTATGACTATTGAGACATTGATTTCACTTTTGTCATAAAACTATTTATCTAGAGCGAAGTTCTATTTCATACCTCAGGTTTGAGGCATTGATGTATGTAATCAAAATGTTTTTGAGTATTATTATTATTATTTTCTTCACTTTTATGGTCTTCTCCATCTGTGCTTTACACTTACATTTAAGTAAGAAGCAGGAAGCAGAAGATGTTACTGGCCAGACAGGAAAGGCCTGTGTCATACAGAGCTCTATATACACCACACTAAGGATTCTGAAGTTAGGACTTAAGTGTTGGGAACCCACTACATGGTTTTAAGCCAAGAAGAGAAACAGTTATATATTTCATTTTAGGCAGATCACTCAGGTGCCAATATGCAGTATTTTCACTCATTTATCATAGACCCATACTAAGATATAATTCAAAGTCTGGACTAAAAGGTGTAATTTTGGTCATGATGGTTACTTCCTGGTTTCATACTACTATTTCCTTTCATAATGTGAAGTTAAATGAATTCTTTGAAAATATGAATTAATACCAAGTAAAATCCAAGTTAACATTTCTTCCACAAGTTGATGATTAATTGAAACAACAACATTAATTTTGAGTAGGTGAGACCAACAGAGAGACACCTGTTTTGAGTGCCAGGACTTTATCAATTAACAACACTATCAACCCTAATCTCACTGTGAGACAAAAGAGTAACCAAATCAACATATTCTTTAGCTTAAGCAAGAAAGACTTTTTTTTTTTTTTTTACCACAGATACTTGTTTAAACTCTGAGTCATGGATAAATATCTGTAACGTGGGAATAATATAAAGCCCATTATCTCCCTTTATTTTTGAGAACTCTAAACTATGTGAAGGAAGAGGAAAGCAATGTGCCTTCTTCACTATTGCGCCAACAGCCTCCTCCTGGGCTGCTTAGCAAAGAGTGTGGGTGGAATGAATGAAAATAGGAAAGAAGGGTCAAATGAGTTAGTGCATGTGAAATCCTTCTGTAGATTGCAAAGTATGATACAAATGTTAGTTATTGCTGGGTTTGTGTGTGTGTGTGTGTGTGTCTATTCTATAGTCACCAACTTCTTTTAAATACCGAGTTTTTAGGATACACTAAAAAGAAAATGCTTTTTCTTCAACAAAATAAAAGCAACTATCCCTCAAAGTATTTTGATGGAAATGCTTAAGGAATGAGCAAGAGTCCTTAAACTTTAGCCTGTTTGAAATCTTAAACATCTTTCTTGTTAAAAATACAAAATGTGCTTGTCAAAATGAATCAATAACTTCCTTTTCTGGTGTAGAATTTTAAGATTTTAATTTGAACAAGGAAGCTGAATTTAACAACGAATGTCCTTTAGGAAGCTTGAAGAATGCACTGACACAATATTTACTTAATAACTTGTCAGTTACTCCCTAAATGGAAGGATACTGGGTGTCCTATACATCTGTGATCATTTTTCTTAATTTATCTGTTTTCCCTTTCTGCTATAGTAACTGCTGCATGTTTGAATATGGAACCCGGGCTTATCATGTAATGTATACTCTCCCTTGTTACACCAAAAGCTTCTGTCCAAATACCTCAAAAGACATCAACAGCGCCCCCTATGAACAGGGCCTGTCTTCTTACCCAGTCTTTTCAAAAACTCCAGGCTCACTTTCCTCAAGGCTGGATTTGTATAACTGAGCAAATGCCTTAGGCTCTGCTCTCCCTGCTTCTCTTCCTTTCTCTCTAGTCTCTCTCTGCCCTCCTCTCTCTCTTCTTGTTCTAAGTTACTTTTTAGAAATGTTTATTCATTTTTTTTTGTCTGCTTATTTTTGTTTTTGTTTTTGTTTTGTTTTTTTTTATTTTATTTATTTTT
>NC_043703.1:96385869-96404839 GCF_006229205.1 Suricata suricatta
TCAAAGTCATGCCTACTGCACCTCTAAACATTTCATTAAGTCCAATGATACAGCAAACATTCCCAAAATAAACTTAGATTTTATTGTAGTTTCACTTAACAGTATATAAAATGCTGTGTTGTGACAGGTATCAACTATCCTCAAGAAAAACAAGCAGTTAGTAGTGCTTAAGAAGAAATGGTTCAGTATCTAATGTTTATTCATTTTTAAGAGACAAAGAGACAATGTGAGCAGGACAGGGGCAGAGGGAGAGGGAGACACAATCCCAAGCAGGCTCCAGGCTCTGAGCTGTCAGCACAGAGGCCCATATGGGGCTTGAAATTGTGAACCATGAGATCATGACCTGACCCAAAGTCCAATGCTTCCACTGAGGCAGCCAGGCGCCCCACAATTTTTCTGTTTTAAAAAGGAAAGCAGGCACCTGGGTGGCTCAGTCATTAAGCCTCTGACTTCAGTTCAGGTCATGATCTCATAGTCAGAATTTCAAGTTCCATACTGGGTGAGCTTGAGTCCCGTTTCAAGTGAGCTTGTGCCCTGCATCAGAGAAAACATGAGCCCTGCTTCTCTCTCTCTCTCTCCCTCTCCCTCTTTCAGCCCCTAGCTCACTTGCAGCCTTCCCTCTCTCAAAATAAATAAATAAATAAATAAGTAGTAATTTAAATGTTTCAATATGAAAAAAAATCTTTAGAAATAATTTCATGAAACTTCACTTTATGAAATGTTTCTATAAATTTGGTGTTCATTGTCCTTGCATTTACTTGCTATGGTATTGTATATTTTTAAGTCCTTCACTTATAGGAAGACTCATATAAAAAGAATTTCAAAAATATCCATATAGCTCATCTTTCAATAAATAATAGTGATTGAAACAGCCTGAAGAAACAGCAATGCATAATAGAGTAACAGACCCTGAACTTGCAACTGTCATGAAAAGTAGCAGAAAATTATAATCAAAAGCTTCCCAAGAAAAGGTACATCTCAAGTAGAAAATATATGTAAAACAGTTAGCCAGTGATCTAATAATGGAAGGGGTCAACCAGATATTATAGAATACACTAATGTATAAAGGTGCCACAAATATTATTCAAAGGAGTGGAAGATAAACTGACAAACCAAAAATACCAGGCAAACATCCAAACAACCAGCAAAAAACAAGAACAACAACAAGAAAAAAAAAAAAACCTAGAAAAATCTCCTACATCTTATTGTTATCTCTCTGAATACTTTACAAAATCCTAAAGAAAAATGGTGTATAATTGAAAAGATACTTCAAAGAGTTACTATAAATATATATGAATTCACATTATCTCAGAAGTATTACAATAAAATTAGAGTTTGAAATTCAGTGTTCTCTTGATAATTAGGAAATTATTTTTAGCCCTAAGAAACAGCGTGGCATTTTATAACAATCTCATTGCTGTTGCTCCTCCTGCTTCTACTTCATAACATCATCACCATCACGTGCAACATTAACTTACATTGATTTTGGCATTTAAGTGCAAAGGATTGATGAATAGAACTTCCTATGTTTTAATGAAATTACTTTTCAATTTACAATAATCTAAACATCATGATCATCAACAGGTATAGGCTTAAGAACAACTGCACCCATATAATTTCATTGAGCTAGAGCCTCATGACATTTTAAAGAACAAGTGTACAAAAACAAACAAAAATAATCCAGGCGATTATGTGTTAAAGTTATTCAAATTCAGTACCTACATATACGTGCACCTAAGTCCCACATTTTATACTGTTCCTACTCTTTCCTGCATTGAAAATTAATCAGATAATGCCTTCTCTTTCTACATTCTTCCCCCAACCTGAAAACAAATATATGTTCCAGCTTTCACTATGTGTTTTAATAGACCTTCAGTATTGGTAAGCATGGAAAATACTGTGGGGGAAGGGAATTCAAAATGGATAGGGATTTGTTATTGCTGTCTTCCAAAGGGTGTTTATATAATTTTTATTTTAGATATTAACCAATATTTGAAGGAATGCTTTCTTCTTGACACTGCTCAGAGCTCACATTATCTGAACATTATAAAAGCCTTATTTTCCTAAGATAGGAACTGCAACAGAGGGAAGATGATTAAATATAGCATGTCTCAGGATAAGTTTGCTTTATACTGTACAACTAGGTACAGTTTTCATTGGGGCACACATGGATTATAATGAAATGGTCTGATCTCTATTTCCAAATTTTATCATTTTATCTACCACATGGTAGATGAAACTATATTTTAAGCAAATGAAAATAAATGCAAGTTGCTGATAAGAAGATTCAATTTCCCATAAGTTACAGCTTGCTTTATTCATCTAAGAAGCAGTATTAAAATATTATTTCATATGTATTAAATGTTTTCCTTTGATGACCTAGAACTATTTCTGGACTATCACTGCCGGATACATCAATCTGTAAATGATCTTGTAAAATGAATGGACAATACGGCATTCTGCAGTCAGGGTGAGGACCGGGAACTGGTAGAGGGCAGGGCGCAGACACAACAAAGAGAGAGGCGCCCTGAAACAAACGTATGTATTGTTGGTGCACACCTTAGATACATGTCTGAAGATTTACTTAATGTCCAATCCAAAAAAAGTCTAAGAAAACTTTCTCTTGGGTGTTTAAACAAGTATGTAATTATGTTGCATCATATGACAACTTTTCATCAAACACTTACTGAATCCTTCCTTGCCACAAGTTGCATTTTATAACGGGACTAAAGTGGTGCCTTACAAGTGGAGGGCAATTTTGCTCCCAGGGAACATCTGTCAATGTCTGAAAACAGTTTTGGTTTCAGAGAGAGAAGTGCTATTGTAATCGAAAAGATAGAGGCTAGGATGCTGCTAAACATCGCGCAAAGCCCAAGTCGGCCCTCTACAACAAACAGTTACCTAGCCCCAAATACCAATATGGACGAGAAGAGAACTCCACAATAAAGGCATAAAGATGATTCAGAGTGGCATAAAAGTGGAGGAAGAATACTTCTTAGGGAGGTGATTGTACCAATCCCAGTGAGACGAGATGGATTCCTAAACCAAAACAGTTAAGGTTAGAATCAAAAATGAGTCAGATGGAGAACTTTCAAGGAAAGACCACAGACAAGATTCAGTGATAGAGTAGCTTTGAGAGAAGTAAGAAAGGTGAGAAATCCAGGATAATTCCTGGATTTCTGCCTTTACCCACCTAGTGGTGACTGAAAATACATTGAGTTAGGGGATGTAAAGGGTGAAACAGAACTGAAGAGAAAGTTAGTTTGCTTTTGGAGTTGGTGAGCTGAAGGAGACTCAGAACATTTAAATGGAGTAATTGCTAAGAAGGTAGGACGGAATAAGGAATATAGAATTCAGCAGAGCCCTAAAGTTGAGGTTAAAAAACCAAGCCAAGGACTGGTCATCAAATAAGTTGAAATTCTGTACATTATTATTTTTTAAAGAGATAATTGGGGGGAAAATGGGGGACAGGGGGAGAGGAGGAGAAAGAGAAAGAGAAAGAGAGAGAGAGAGAGAGAGAGAGAGAGAGCGAGCTGTCAAATGTCTTTCTCGCAGTGTAACCAAGATGTCTGAACAGGCTAGCTCGTTTACCCTACAGTGGTGAGTTCTCCCCTAGGACAAATATGTAATTTGCGATAGTAATGTGTTGTTCTCCCTCCTCCAACATTATTCTCCACAGAAATCTTCACTTATTCACTCCTGTCCTTTTATATTAGTATGTGACATAAATCAAGACTGATAGAAGAGACATCTTATTAGAAACCAGGAACTGTTTTGATGCATTTGCCAAACTCCATATTATTTGGCTTCTTTCCTGCTACATAAAGTGTCATTTCACCATAATTCTAAGTGCAATTTAATATTAGCTATGAATTTTCAGGGCAAGCTTAATTAATCAAGGTTTTAAATTGAGATACATATTACAAATATGTGCATTAAAAACACATTTAGATAATTTATAAATAGCCATGTATATAAATTACTTATCTATAAAACATACACTTCTCACTGCTATTGATTTCAAATAGAATCAAGACACTTGAATTCAGTGCATATAAAAGAAATATGATATCTGTACATTTTATAATCAGCTAAGCTTTGGCAAATTCATTAATTTTTTATAAGAAAAAAATTTTAAGCTGCAAACAGTAATGTTTCCTGAGGCAACTCAGTTATTGTTAGTACTTATAAGCTGAGAAACATTTAGAATTTAATTTTAAATGAAACTGGAAGACAGTTTTAGAAGACAGTAAAGATAATTAAATGTAATAGTGAGAAAACAGTGTTCAGATTTGTTTGGAATAAATGGTATCAGATTATTTTTTTAATGCACACATGTATTAAGAAACACAAACTCTCCAAGTTTACATTTAGAACCAAGAAAGGAAAAATCAATAAGTGAAACCTGTTTATGTAAGACAATTAATGACAAGTGGCACTTCTGTCCTCCCCCCCCAAAAAAAGTTCATACTTTTGACATTTAATTACTTCATTTCCCAGTACTCCCTCCAAAATTGAAAAAGACCTCTTTCACGAACTGCCCAAGTATCAGCAATTTATTCAATCGGGTTTGCTTTGCATGCATTGTTCTATAGGTAACATGAGAGAGAGGAAACAGACTTTTAAGTGTGATAGTTCTCTCCAAATTTCCTCTTTAAAAAGGTATAAGCGATTCCTTCACATAACTGGTGGGCATAACATCAGGCCTATGCTTCCTGTAATCATTAAAATTGTCCTATTTGAGCATCCCTTCTGATTAAAAATGGAGACAACAGGGGCACCTGAGGGGCTCAGTCAGTTAAGCATCAAACTTCGGCTCAGGTCATGATTCCACAGTTGGAGAGTTCAAGCCCTGTGTTGGGCTCTGTGCTGACAGCTCAGAGCCTGAAGCCTGCTTTGGACTGCCCCCCCCACCCCCTCTGCCTCTCTCCTGCTAGTGCTCTATCTCTCCTTCAAAAATAAATAAACGTTTAAAAAATGGTTTTTTTTTTTAATGGAGACAACAGTGTCTACAGGAAGATAACAAGACAAGGTTGGTTTCCTGGGTTCTCGAGCTGGTAGTGCAAGGGGAGCTTAGTGAAGGAGGCAAAGGCACAAGGTTCCCACTCCCACTATAAAGCCAAGGAAAGACGGGGGCAATTTTGTGGGTGCCTGATAATCTGTTGCTTTGGATTGCCTTGGAGTTAGGAGTGTTGGTTTAGAGCATCAGAGAAACGGATTTAGTTTTTAAAAAAATAAACAACACTAGCAAAATTCGATCTCCTCTGGACAAAGAGCAGGGCCAGGGAACCGAATGCGGTGGTGGAGAAGGCGCTTTCTGCTTATGCGGTTGACAGTCTGACTGAATAATGAGCACTTTCTTCAAATGAGGCTGGCACAGAACACTTTCCAGGGCTGCGTTTTATCTCAGGGCCCATTTGCCTGCAGCTGAGGTACTATTACCAGTCCAATGTGGATGTAATGCAGCCACGTGACACCAGGATATTTCTATTTCTAGAAAGATAGCAGAGAGAAGCCCTCCAGTGTAATCACGCCCGTGTATACTTACTGTAGGAGGGAAAGGGATTTTTCATTTTGCTCCTGGAGCTGAACCACCAAAATTGAAAGAAAAAAACTGTAAGGTGCTGCATTAAGGGATAAAAAAAAAATCTGATGTTAGGAAACACTGGCTTGTGTGATTCCCCACTCCTAGGAACCAGTTATGACAAATAATCCTGGTTGGTTCTGCTTTGCTTTCCCAGACACAGGTATGGGTTCAAGCATTCCTCTTCCTCCAAATACCAAAATGAAACATGAGGCACTATTCTAAAACAAGGGAGCATTTTAGCTTAAACTGTCTCCCCACCTGCTTGCTTGAGCACCCATTCTATGCCAGGCATCAGGGAGAATGGGCCATATTTGGAGGAATTTATTAAACAGGCCATCCTTTGCCAATGAGAGGAACCAAGTTGGCCAGACATTCAACATCGCCTTTGTAACTCATAAACCTACCTCTAGAGAGGCATTCATCCCTGCAACTCAGGCACCCCCAGAAAGGCCATCCTCCTATGAGTCACACAGGAGTGTCCCCAGCACCAGCGAGAAGTGATTTCACCATGTCAGAGGCCTGCCAAATTTTCAGGAGCTGAGTATCCTGCTCTCTCAGACATATTGTTCTGGTATTTCCTCCAAGAGGGCAAAGTCTCTAAATAAATCCACGCTGACTTTTATTTGAAAAGAGCAAGTGTAGTTGGTGTGTCCAGGAATTTAAGTCACAGGAGCAATAAATTCTAGCGCCCTGTTTCATCTAAACAAAGGGGCCTCCCAAAGACTGTTGGTATTTACGGGGGTTGCAGAGCCTTGAGTAAGCATTTTCCCAGCAGCCACGGAAGGTTCTAATGCACAGCATTATGGCTCCATAGCCAGCTTATTAAACCTTGGTAATGGTACTGTTGAAACGCTTTACACCAGGGCTGCAGATAACTCTCCCACAGCATGGCTCCTGGAAGCCCTCCCGCCCTGCGGCCCTGCCAGCCTTCAACTGCAAACCCCCCAATGCCAGTCTCTGTATTTCAGACCTCTTTATTAGGTCATGGGCTAAATCACCCCCTCTTTTTGTACCGCTGGTGAGTGAAGAATGATTGTTACACATGTTTTTAAGTTTATTTATTTTGAGGCAGGGGAAGGGCAGAGTGAGAAGGGGAGAAAGAATTCCAAGCAGGCTCTGTGCCTACAGTGTAGAGCCCCTTTCGGGGCTTATCCTCACTAACCCTGTGATCATGACCTGAGTCAAAATCAAGTCGCTCGGTCAACTGATGCCTTGTGATTTTTACACTTTTAAATCATTGAAAAGAAAGAAAAGTATTTTGTGAGGTGTAAAAACTACATATTGAAATTTCAGGGTCCATAAATAAAGATATACTGGAACACAGCCACACCTGTTCATTTAAATATTGCTTAAGGCAGGGGCGCCTGGGTGGCTCAGTTGGCTGAGCGTCTGACTTCATCTCAGGTCATGATCTCACGCTTGAGGAGTCCGCACCCCATGCTGGTCTCGGGGCTGACAGCTTGGAACCTGAAGCCTGCTTCAGATTCTGCGTGTGTGTCTCTCTCTCTGCCCCTCCCCCACTCACGCTCTATCTCTCTCTCTGTCAAAAGTAAAATAAACATTAAAATTTTTTAAATAAAAAATTAATATTGCTTAAGGCAGCTTTTATATCCAATAGAAGAGTGGTGTAGTTAGTTGTGCCTGAGACCTATGGCCCAGAAGCCTAAAAACATTTACTATCTGGTCCCTTTAAAGAAGAAAAATATGTACTGCCGATCCCTAATTTAAAGTATTATCAGTCATTTTCAACCTTTAACAAGTTCTGAAGTATATGAGTATCAAGTTAGAGGAGGGTTCCATGTCAGCCTCTGTAGCCGTGGGTCAGAACAGACCATTACCTCACAATCAGGTCTGCTACCTCCACTTAAGAAAAACACTCAAGCGCTCTGGATGGGCTTGCCAAGCATCAAGGACACACAAATTATGCCTCCAGAAAGTTCAAGCCTGACTTAAGCGATGTGTAGCTAAGAAGTAAGATGACAGCTTCCCCCCCCACCACGAAACATACCAGAACTTACAGATCAAAATGAATATTGTTCTCTTCAAAGAAGGCACTTTGAAATTTGTCGCAAAGAAGCTTCCAGTGCTCAAACGTATTTAAGAGTGTGCCTCTGACACTGCCTCCAGAAACCTGTTCTTTGATTGCCTCTTATACAGTCTCAGTGATGCCAGATTTTGATCCATTAAACTTGGATGATTTGATTCATATTTTTTATCTTAAGTCATTTAGAACTACAGTTATTTTTTTTTAATCTTACATCATTTAGAACTGTAGTCAGTGAAAAAAAGAGAGAAGCACATTGCCTGGAATAGAAGGGGGGCACCTCAGTAAATATTTGTGGAGTGAATCAAGCTGGCTCAATATAGAAGAAGGGTGTTGCCACTTAAAGGAATAAAAACCAGCTAAACACACACACACACACACACACACACACACACACATCCATTGTCTGGATCCTACGTGTACGTATCCTATACTTTTCTGTTTCTACACTCATTTGGGTCTCGAATATTTCTAGCTTTCACCACCTTTAAAATATTTTCTCCCTTCCCTACCCGATTCATCTCATCCCCAACACTGCCTCACTGTCCCACCTCTAAGTTGTCTCAGCTCCCGCTGTTCACTCCAGACTTCTGGAATCCTTTTTTTTTTTTTAATGTCTACTAATTTATTTTCAGAGAGAGAGAGAGCATGTGTTTTTGTATGCATAAGCTAGCATGGGGGCAGGGCTAGACATAGAGGGAGGGAGGGAGGAAAAGAGAAAGAGGGAGAGTAGAAGGGAGGGAGGGGGAGGGAGGGAGAGAGGGAGGGGGGGAGAGAGAGAGAGAGAGAGAGAGCACGCACGAGAGAGAGAGAGAGAGAGAGAGAGAGAGAGAGAGAGAGAGAACACCAAGCAGGCTCCATGCTATCAGCACAGAGCCTAACATGGGGCTCAATCCCACAAACCATGAGCTCATGACCTGAGTGGAAATCAAGAGTTAAACACTTAACCAACTGAGTCACCCAGGAGCCCTAGACTTCTGAAGTCTTACCTCTTCTCCATCTCTCTGACCACTTCTGATAAATAGTTCTATATAGATGTGTGTGTGTGTGTGTGTGTGTGTGTGTGTGTGTGTGTGTGTGTGTTTAGCTGGATAGATAATATATATATTATGTAATATATATCTCTGGTGTTTGTATATACCAGAGATAGTCCTCAACTCAAAGTGTCTTTCATATTTACAAATTTATTTGAAGGAGGTGGCCAAAGGGATTACTTGTGCAAATATGCCAAGCCAGTCTAGGAGAGACTACAAAAATACACCATACCATGAGCCAAGGTAACCCTCCACAGGGATGAAACAGAGAGGCAAGGATCCATGAAGCAATATGGCACAGGAATTCCATCTGATTGAACTCTATATATTGAATCCAAGGAGAACTTCTCTAGAGGAGACACAATACAGTGGAATAAGTAAAGGAGAAACAGAATAAAGGAGATAGAGGAAATGAGAAATCAGTAGAAATAAGTGAAGTCATTAGAGAAGTACACCCTCAGAAATTAGAGGGACAGGGAGAAGAGCCACCAGAAAATACCCTCTGTGAGGAAGAAGGAGATGGTAAAATGATCAGTTCACTAAATTTGCTATGACATTTTAAGTAATATGACCATGTGCTAGTTCTTTATAATTCCTGGCTGTGTGGCTACTGGGAAGGTTTTCTATATATATATTTTTTACATTCACTATTTTTTACAATAACCTAAGTGAGCCTCTTCTTTCTAATCTGAAAAAAAAAATCTGTGTCCACAGAAATGCAATTGATTTCCTAAGCATTTAATAAATTGGTTCTGACATCAAAAGCAGAGAATTCTAAAACCCACTGAGTTACATCAGTACCTTTGTAGCAAGTATATCTAATCCTAGGTGATTTCCTAAAAGAATAACATTCATTTGGAGCCTCTGGTGAGACTTTTCAAAATGAGTTTCATGACTTTATAGCCACTTCCAGTGAATGTGTCATTTTATGATAAAATAAGAGCAAAATTATTAATTTCCCATACTTCAGAGAGCAAAAAGACAGGCTAAGTTACCAGACAATTATCTGTACAACAAATCTATCTCTAATCCTCATTTTCTAGGAAATGAACAATGTTTCCACTATGCTTACTTAAACAATAACAACAGCAAGTACATTTATTTATAGCATTTGGAAAGAGTAACAACAGAAGCATTTTATAGATTTCTCTTTATAATACTTTGTATTCTGTTATGAAAAATAAACTTAGATGGTAGATATTACTTTATTCGTTCATATGTTCATTAAATAAGGATTCACCATATACTAAGAACTGGGGATAAGGTGGATAAGATACTGTACAGGAGAAAGATGACTGAATAGATAAAATGCCAAAGCATCCAGGAGGGATATCTGATTGAGCAGGGGAGGAGTGGGTGGGTGGGTGGGAGTGGGGCTAAGGTGGGTAAGGAGGTAGAGTTCAGGAAAACTTCCTGAAGGAATGAGGCTTGAGCTAAGTCAGAAAAATGAGGCATTACTTGCCTTGTTGGGACAGGCTGGTCTCTGCAGTTTGTTGAGTAACATATACATCAGGATTTTCTTGCCAAAAGAGCACCAGTACTGATCAGTGAAAAGAAGATACTGGTAAGTGAATCCATTTCTTTTTCAGAGACTCCTTTTTTTAATAGGCAAATTCTCCTGGGAAGGTTTAATGCTCAGATCTTCCTAAGTAAAACTTTGTCCCTGGTGATTGATGAAGGAGAGGACAAATTCCAAAGAAAGAGGGAAGAGGAATTGTTTCTTAGGGAATTGCTGCTTTGTCCAGCCCTAGCTATGAACTTGTAATCATTTAAATTACATAAAATATATTAACTATCAGACATACTTTACTTGTGCATTGTATGGCTAGATTCTTGTTCTTGTGAGTCTTGCTCTCATGCCCTACCCTCCACTGGGGACAGTAAGATGTGGTATCAATTAATATGAGGTCTAAAATCTCATAATTTCTGCTAAATTTTGGATCAACATTACAAAGTATACTATTAACTCAGATGAGCATCTTTTACATTTGTCCTTTGATTATAAGGAGAAAGAGAGCTTGCATAGGCCATAAGGACCCAACCCAACTCCTACAAAAGAGACTCAAGGTAAATGCATTAAAATGGAAGATAGTTAATTAATATTGTTCATGTTTCCTATATTTCCTGTACCTAATATTAAATGAAAAATCATAAAAAATAATGAGAAATGGCAAACAGTTGTTCAGTATCACCACTGTGGGAAAAGATCTGTTCACTAATGCAATTACATTGACTAGAAAGAATATGAATGATAAAATAAATTTTAACTTGCATTTTGATTCTGTTGAATTCAATCTTGTCCTATAAAACACCTTTCACAAATGTAGATTCTGAATTTTGTTTTATTCTGTCATTGCTAAATTTACCAAATTCCAGACAGTCATTTAGGAGATTTGCAGACTGACTTACCTCAAAAGGCAATCTGACAGAAATAACTAGAAATTTCAATGAGGATGAAGAATTACTCTGTAAAGAGTGAGCAAGTCAGTAGGCACAAGGGAATTTCTCACAAAACTGCAATGCAGACCGCTTCACAAATAACTGAGCGAATCTTAACATTTTATTACACTGAAAGACAATTGGGAGAGAGGACAAACCCCCACTTTCATGTAAAAAGCTTCACTAATTTATCAGAATAATTTCCCTCGAATTCTCTGAATTTATCTGAATGGAGTAACATCTTTAAATCTGTCTTAATCACTAGCATATGCAAAATATAGAATCACTGCTTTATAAAAGCCATTACTCCAGATGATGTGACTAGGTGATTTTCCTCAGTGGGCAGCATTTCTAGGTGGACCATGTTAGTAATGCTCACTGACTATTTGAAGGTGAATGGGATGCTTAAGTTTCAAGTCTAGTTGATACTCAATCATTTTAGATAAATTATGAACTGATTACATTTAATTATAGAACTACCGTACTCCAAAAAGATTCCAAGCATTTGTCACTCATCCATCTAATTTTGATACACAAGGGAAGTACGGGAGAGTATGCAAGGGAAGAAAGTGCTTCCGGAATGACTACCTTCACACAATCACCGTAGGAGTTGTACTTGAGGTCTTTGGTGATGAAGGACCATGAGAAATACCTGAGGGCCCAGTTTGGTTCTGAGTACACACAAGAACCAATGTTCATAGGTCACCTACAATTTTCTCTCTTAATTCACAGGGCTATCAGTAAACTATATTTTGTTGTCTCTGTTTTATAAAAAAGAACTAAATCTCATCAAAATTACAAGTGATTTGCACAAGGGAAATGTGTGAAGACTACAAGTTCAAACCTATGCCTCTCTTATTTCAAAGTGTCCATTCTCTTTCCATCTACCATGATATCCCACAAGAGGAGCCTCCAGTGTCAAGAATCAAGAGAAACCTGGTGGCAACTTAACTGAAATCCGGCGGCAATTTATGACTAGTTCCTAGGATAGCTAGATGTATTATAAGAAAATAATTAAAACTCTAAAGTGAAATAATTACAATAGTGATATAAACTATTGGCATAGGCACAGAAAAGGAGGGTCATTTTTCCCTGCAGAGTGAAGGAAGACCTAACAAAAGGATAACAATTTCAAATGGGTCTTAAAGGATACGTAGGAATTCAATCATATCTAATGGCAAAATGTACAACATGGGCAAAGGATTAAAGGAAACAGAAACCAGGCACTTGATTTGCTCATGGAATCAAATACTCCAATGTGGCTAAGAGGTAGTTTTCCCCTTACTTTCGCCTTTTGTTGATTAGCATCTCTCAATCTTTAGCCTTTCTTAATAAGCCTAATCTTATACTAATATTAGAATTCATGGGAGAAGGTAATTTTGAAATGACAACTGATTGAATGATGAAGTTGCCAAAGTGCTGATGCACCAAAGAACTATAACAAACACCGTGACAAGACTCGTCTTCGGATCCCTTTCTTCAAGGTCCCAATGTCTTTGCCACTTAAAAAAAATCATGTTTTTTTTTTAAAGTCACATGTTGTTCTAGGGGGAAATAATGAAAAATTAATATAAATGGAGTATATATATAGTTAGAAACAGACACATTATACTCTTTTCTTGCGCTTCTTATTCTCAGCAACACTATCCTACAAGAAAACATGCCTTAGTTTGATATGTTACATTTTCCTTGAACATTTGTTGGGAAATTCCATGGAAATCTTGAGAAAACCTAAACATTATATGGAAACTCAAGCTAGTAATCAAGATTCCTGCTAGCCTTTTGCAGTACCTCTCTAAATTTATGAAGTTCTTTATAGACCAACTTGCTAAATCACCAACTTAAAATGTCCACAGAACCTGCAAAAATATTTCATCTGCCACTTCTTTCCTCCCCAAGAGAAAAATTCCACTCTCAATAAGCAAGCACCTTTCAATTGAATAGTTCCTCAGAGCTGGGTTCTAAAATTTCTGCTGAGTATACCACCTTGTAATTTGTTACATAATCTATTTACAATGCCTTATTCTACACATAACATTTGGGAAATGAATGTAGCTTAGTTGTCTGTGGATATCTTTCTTGCCTCTTGCAAGATCCTTAAAACTGATTTTTATGATGAAGGGGTATCTCTGCTGCTAACCCAAGTCACTCAAACTTTCCTTTTGAAATGAACATTTATTTCAGATAATACATGCTCTCTATGGGTAGCCTGTCTACTTTTTGAATGTAATGACCCTGTCTTCTGTAGGTAGAAATTTTCAAAAGATGTTGGCATAATGCAGGAGAAAACACCATCCTTTCATTATGTTCAAAATTGATCTGACCCAGAGCTAGCACTTTGGGGTTTTAGGCTACATAATCATGTAGACCCTTTCAGGAAATGGCTTATATATATATTTATATTTATATTTATATTTATATTTATATTTATATTTTTCAAATGGGTCTTGAAAGAGAAGTAGGAATTCAATAATGTCTAATGGCAAACGGGCAACATGGGCAAAAGATTCCACAATTCTGGCTTTATACAATTGCATCCTCTCTTCCTTCCCAATATGCTTCAAAAGTAGGAACACTATATGTGAAAGGACGGCCGAATTTCTATATCAGCTAGAAATCTGTTATCTGTTATATATTGGCTTTAATGATGATGCATTAAGTAAAATTATTCCACATCTGCATTCAGTCCTCTCCAGATTTTTATGGTTCTCATTTATTGAATACAGTAATGCTAAAGATGGTTTAATATCCTGGTCATTGTCCAATGTTAAAAAAAGAAATCTGACCTCTAAATTTATTATTTGAAAAATCTTTTTTTTTCTGAAGAATTGGTATATTTTTTCCCTCTTGGATAATAGTTTAGTTAAGTGTGCATGTGTTTCTCCCATTACATAGTTTCCACTTAGTAGCTCATCATGATTCTATTATAATTTCAATAAATAATCATACTCAGTACATAGTACAAATAACAACTTCTCATTTTGAAAAAAAATGAGTTTCTTATTATTTCAACTTTTTCCCTATTTTTAAAAAGATTAAAGAAGAAATGTGGTTAACCCATACATCCATATAAAGCAATAAAAAATAGTCTAACTTGCTGATCTACTTCACTCCAGTCTTCTTGAAATGGCTATGTTTTAAATACAATCTATTTCCTTAGGCTAATAAACAATCTATAATCCATTAAGGCTTTATGCACAAATCTAAGACTTCTGAAATTAGTGCTTAGGGAAGAAAAAGTCAAGTAATGGATTTCAAAAAATATATGAAGGTAATTAAAGAAGACCAAGGATCAAACTCCCATCACCATAATGATTCCTAGAACAGAGCCTTCCAAATGGCCATTTGGGAACTTTACATATTACCTAACCCAGAATATGAAATAAGATATCAAGGAAGAAGGCAAGAAACAATGTTATTTTATAAAGGAGTTGGGACAGAGATTAAAGGAAGGAAAGGAGGAAGGAAGGAAGGGAGGAAGAAAGGAAGGAAGGAAGGATGGATGAATAGTTAGTCCCTGCAAGAATGAATAGCTTTACCAGATATCTGTAAGCTAAAGAGAAACAAGGAAAGTTAATAATATTAACAAAGGAACCGTGGGTTTTGAAATTTTTAAAAATGTCACATTAAGACTGAAAGTGGGTTAAATAAATGGTTTAAGAACACCACTGGTGGTGACGCTAAAAATAACTTAGTTATAAGGAATGATTTGAGTTGTATTTATATTCCTATGTCTTGAAAAATGCAAAGGTACTTTTCTCCCATGTATTCAATTATAATACAGAAAATTGCTACACAATCCACCGCTCTGGGTAGGAAAGCCATCTCTGTGGAGACGCCAGGTGAGCTTATCTGTGTCAGAGATTGAGAATTGTCCTAATATGCTTTCTCCTCTTTTTCCCTTGTACAGGTAACAGAACTTAGAGCTGGGCATGTGGCCATGCAATACAACGAAAGAACTTTCCAGGTGGCCCTGAAGCTAAGTATGGCTGTGTACCTAGTTCTGACCAATGACAAATGAGCAAAACTGATGGCACTTCTAAGTCATGCCCTTAAAAGAGAACTGTACTTCTCCTTCCCTTTCTGAGAATATTTGCCTTGGACCAAACAGATGAAGACAATCCCTCAGAGAAATTCTGAAAATTCTGCAGAGATAAGCCACTTCATTCAGATATTATTGCTCAGGGGTCAGATTTTATGGCTCAAACTCTTATATGAAAAGCAAATACACTTTGATCCTGTTTAAGCCATTTTTAATTTATGCCTCTTTCGCCTGTGGTTACACAACAATGGTGAGCACGCTTGCAGCACTTGCCGTGTACCAGACAGTTTTCTCGGTGCTTTTAATATACTAATACAATAATTCCCGTAGTTACCGATGTAGAATTCAAGCACAGGGAGGTCACATATGTGGTAGATCCAGGGTCCAAATCCAGGCAGTTTGGCTTTAGAGTGCATATGCTTGGTCACACAATTTCCCATTGGGTAATGCTATCCATTTATGAGATATTAACTATTTATTTAATTAAGAGGTAATCCATTTGTTTAACATTGTTTAACTATATTTAGAAAGCTCAATGTGGGTGGTTTTGTTAATGTGATTGCTGATTTTCTTCCCCAAATGATTACTTTATATGGTCAGCAGGGTCCTTTAGAACACTCTGTGCCCTGCAGCCTTTTACATAGCCAGTTTGTAGCAACTCTGAAATTACCCTGGCATATTGGCTATTGCTAAGTGAAGACCTGATCCAGCAATAAGGAATACTGGAGAATTGGGAAAAAGAAGACACAGATGCATAGCTTAAAGAGTCCAAGGATGGTATGTACATCACCTGCTTGTTTTGAATTCTGTTAGCACTGTGCCCATCAAGAGCCAGGGACAAAGTGATTGGTGATAGTGGAAGACTTATAAACATGAATAAGACATTCTTCCTCTAAGAAATTCAAAATCCAGCACCCATCAAGTACAAGATATCACTTAAGATCTCTTCTGTGTTTTGTCTCTTACTACAATAGGACTTTTGAGTATGACAAGTCTCAGAAAACTGTTTTCAGTGGAATGGAAAAAAGGGAATACTAAGAACTATAATGAGATTCTGTTTCTTTTTAATTTTTCTTTGCCCTCCAACATGCTATCTGGAATTTATGTGACAGAGAACAGGGCCCATCTCTTTGAGATTTTTTTTTTCCTTCTATTCCCATGTACCAAGGAATGAATCCATAAAGATTCTTTTTGCAGAGATTCGGATTTTCAATGTTTCAATAATGAATAGCCACTTTGCTTTAGATAACTTTAATTAAAGTTTCAGAAATGAACCAAGAGCCACAGGGCTTTCCATATTCCTGAAATAAAGAAGAATTTAACCAATTAATACATAAGGGGAACAAATCATTACTTGTGGATTCAAGGCACAATTTTGTCAGTCATCTTTATGAACTGTTATAGATTATAAAATCCACCATGCCAAAAGTCAAGAATGTCTTGGTTGACAATTATTAAGACTAATTCTATTAAGGTGACATCTATCTTTCATTTTCCAATTTGGAAAATGCACTGCAGTTTTGATCTGGAAGTTGTACTAAAGCAACTTTGAGCTTTATATAAATGTGGTATGGCTTAATAAACACTTCCCAAATTAAACAAATACATTGTTTCTGCACATGAGAACTAGCACGGGTCTCTCATTATGCCAGTTTCAAGGAGAACACTCTTTTAATGAGGCTTACAGACCTTAAGATGTCCAGAAGTATCCCTAGTTTGTGTTTTAATTGCTTATTAAAGAAAGCAGGAAGTAAAAACAGTTCAGAATATTGGTTGCCAATCTGAGAAATAAATCTGCATTCAGTTATTTGCTATGGTCTGCCACTATGGTCTGCCAGATCACATCCATCCATCCATCCATCTAATACATATTCACTTCTTAATATATAGAAAAAAAAGAGTTTTACTGACCTAGACTCCAAAGGTAAAGCTTCTGAAGTCAGCCAGAACACTGCTATAGGTCAAAAACCCTGGAAGT
This sequence comes from Suricata suricatta, assembly GCF_006229205.1. Taxonomy (NCBI): domain Eukaryota; kingdom Metazoa; phylum Chordata; class Mammalia; order Carnivora; family Herpestidae; genus Suricata; species Suricata suricatta. Next base: position 96,402,994 of record NC_043703.1, read on the forward strand.
GCATTGCTACAAATTGATCTTCTTTGGATGTCATTGGAATAAGGACGAGAGTGATCATCCATTTTTTTTCTCTCTCTAAGCAGTTGTCACCCCAGAGCATGCCCAGTTTGGTCACAGCAATCTGCAACATTCATCAGCAGTCTCTGTGCTCACTCCACACTTAAATTTTCACATTGCCATCTATGAGTTGCATACATACATTACAGTGTAAAGTTTCGGGAAGGAAGACTATTACTTAGAATGAGGAGTTTCTGGAAAACTACACGTATTAATTTTCTCAATACCAAGAGAATTTGGCTCATATTGAATTGGCAAATTAACTGAAATCCATGGAAGTTTTATTAATTACATTTCATGGTGGCCACATTTTTCTTCTTAAGCTTTCTCTTCTTTATATCCAACTTCAATCATCATCATGCATTAATAATGATGTGTCTATCACATCTATGTGCTTCTACAAGTTACCCAGTCCTAAATAGTTTCTTAAAATTATTATCTGTAAGTCTGTCAAGTGCATTTCAGTGTAAGTAATGAAAGCTTCTGAGAAGCAGACAATGCCACAAAAATTGGTATTTTTGTGACAAAGCCAAAATTTATTGGAAGACACCTTGACTGTTGTTGTTCTCACAAAACCAGAAATCTACTCATCTCTAGATTCTTTATGATGTACCTTAGGTAAAAAAAATCCTATTTATATTTCAACACTTACTATCCTATGAAATAATTAAGCATAGCGAGCATAATTATTCATTGGCAGCTCTGACTTCCTTTCTGTCCTCTTTAGCAGTCTTGTGTTGCAAACACATTCAAGAATTATAATACAAGATGTTTTTGTCTACATAGCTACAGATAAGATACAATTTTATAGATGATAATGTTAATGTAAACATACATAACTTATCCCAATTAGCTCAAAGTCCCGACACACAAGATTGCAGCCATAGATCTATTCAGACGCAGCAGCAGAGAGATGACATATTGAGAAGACTGGCTACCTTTATCATGATCATGGAACCTGGAAAATGTGTTTCCCTGTTATCTATTCTGGACAGAATGCTTTTTCTGCCCTGGCATACTGAAATAAATTGTTAACTGAACCCTAGAGAGACAAACCCAAAGTGTACCCAGAACTCCATACATTAAGTAAATTTTTGATAGACTACAATAGGGACCAAGGACAATGTGGTCTATTAAATAAACTAAAAAAGCTGAGAAGGTTGAACACTTTCTAGGCTCTCTGGAGGTAGGAACTAGCTTTGATTAAGTAGAAGCTGAAAATGCTCTAAAGATCAAGGAAAACACAGGCAGTCACGCAATGCACTCTAGATGGATGCTGTTTATACTCCGTCTGTATTGAATGAGCTGCAAGTCCCCAGGAATGAACTAAAGCCATTTTCAGCACTGGTGTTCAGAGACTTCTTTACTCTTTGCAGCTGGGTAGGATATAAACAAAAATGTCCCTCCTTTATACTTGAATTCCAAAGGAAAATAATTTTACAGAGTTACAGAAGCAGTTCTTATCAATTAAAGACAATTTTTGTACCTCTCTGAATTTCCCTCCCTTTATTATCAAGGCATTCTATTCTAAAGAATGTGTTCAAGTTAGCTTTATGAAATGGGAAGTACTTATCAGTGTTCGATGAACACAGAATACAGGTTCACCCTCCATTAATATAAAAGTACTTATTGATCCAGTATTGAGAGTTGAACTCAGTAAAATTAAACTGTAACCACATAACAAGACTGTTTTAAATATAATTTTGGAGACTAAAAGGATTGATTCCTTTTATTTTAAGTTTATTTATTTTGAGAGAGAGAAAGAGAGAGAGAGAGAGAGAGAGAGAGA
>NC_043703.1:96404939-96429034 GCF_006229205.1 Suricata suricatta
CAGTACTAAACTGAAGGATTAAGAAATGCAGTGGTTCTTTGTTGTGATATGTGTATACATGTTATACGAGTACAGTGTGTCTTTTTAACAACTAGTTCTTTCTCTTCTTGAATAACTCATAATACTGATGCTATATGTATTAGACAATATGTGCCTGAAAACAATTGAGGTGCTGTCTACTCTAATGTGTGAATTTATTTTCCTCCTTTTATTTGGTTTCTGCTTTTATCATTGCATGTTTCAAAAGCTTAAGGACATATCAGATTAGGGAAAGATCAAGAAGAAGATTAACTTTTTGACTGGGAGAGTCCTCTAATTGTGGACATTTCTAAAGCCTGAAAGGCAATTTAATTAGCCACTAAGTGGGGAGAGTCTATTAACAACAGGCTCTAATTGGCATTACTCCTGGTCATCTGAGTAGAACATACAAGGGCTGCAAATGAAATGGCAATAAATGTAATTGCTCATTCTGAATATTCATAAAAGTCCAAGACCTTGCCTCAAACCAAGTTTAGATGATTTCTAAACAATTCCATTGTCCCCTATAATTGGTGATCAGACCCAATATAGTGAAACCATGTCTATGTAAGAACACCACCAAATGACTATTTTCATGATTCCTATTTACTCTCAAGTGCTTTCATGATGAGTTTATTTAAACCATGATCGACTGAAATAACTAATGAGTTTCAATACTTCCCCGTATCCTTTCTTTGGATTTATACACACATCTAGAAACTCTGCAATGAACAACAGAAGAGAGAGAGAGAGAGAGAGAGAGAGAGAGAGAGAGAGAGAGAGAGAGAGAGAAAGCAAGCAAGAGCAAGGGGGGGAGGAAGGAAGGGAGGGAGGAAGGGAGGAAGGGAGGAAGAAATTTTAAAAAGGGGGATGATACGTTCCAGGTAATCAGTGATGTTACTTGCTTCAGAAACTGTCTCAAATGAAATGATCTCATTCATGGCATTTGGGGCACAGTGTATCTAAGCTGTCAATCATATTTAGTGAGAGGCAGTACACATGGTGCTGACAAACATAGAAGATAGGAAGTCAGACAGATTTTAGTTAATGAACTGAGGCACCAGTGTGACATTGGGCAAGTTATTTTATTTCTTCTAGCTTCATAATCCTCATCTGTGAAATGGGGCTAGGTTGCTAATATCTTAAGGCTTTGTAAGGATTATATGATATATGTTTATAAGGCAGCATAATGAAATGTTGGACATATAAAGCTGCTCTAAATATTAGCTATAATTTTAGGAATACATATCAAGGTATCTTTCTTAAGAACTGTTGAATGAAAAGAGGGGTATTTTCTCAATACTTTAATTGCCTAGAAATGGACATTCAATTCAAGGTCCTTTCTCATCTATGGATTTATTATTTGATGCTCTTTTTTTAAAGATGGTTAACTATAATTCGGTTACACTAACCAACTCTAACTTATTATTTAGAGCTCCATTTGGAACATGTGTAGAACAAGATATTCTTACAAGTCCAAACTGGAAAATCCTCAAACATCAATGTCTTTGAAATTGTAGGATACAGTTTTTTACTGTGCCACACAATTTTCATCTCTAAATTGGTGGGAAATCAGGAGTTTGGGCTTCCAATGTCCCCCCTGCCACCGACCGTGACAACCTCGGTCTCCTTAATCTATAATATGAGAGGCTGTATTCCTTAGGTCCCTTCAATGTGTCTAAATGCTGCTTTAGAATGTAATCCCAGCGCAATTTATGAGGGAAAAAATATTTTCTCCTATATGTGGTAAATCCCCAACTGTGACAAATTCAACTTCATATATATGAAATTCTGGACTGGTTACCTCTGGGAGATGCCATGGTGGACACTCTTTTAGTTATGTACAAAATCAGGTCAAACTATTACCCAAGAAAGGTGGAGAGGCAACATGCTCCCAGCCTGCATTGTCTAGACTAATTTTCTTGTTCCCTTTGATGCCACCATTGGAGTCTTGCCAGCTGCTTCTCTGGAAACAATTATTAATTGCACTTGCTCAAATTAACCCTTCCTCCAATGTTCCCTCCAAGATCACACTATAGTGCTGTCCCGAGATCACAGGAAGAGTAACTTTAAAACTGTTCCTCTTCCAAATAGATTCCTGCAGTGACTCATAGGTAACATGGACCTCATGACATACTGGGCTCTTGGAATGGACCTTTTATAGGGCTGAGGGCCTGAGGGATGCATCTAAAGTAAATAAAGCTTGTCATGTTGTCGGTTCTGGATGATACGTATGCACTAATAGAAGAAAAAGCCCCAAACCACTCGCCTTTGCAATACAGCATTTTGTGAGTTTTAGTACAATTCTAGGCATATACCAAGAATTTAGAAAATACTCATGCTTGCTGAATGATAATTTGGCATGAGATTCATTTTCTTAAAACGATTTTTACTTAAGCTAACATTTATCCTACACTACAGTTCTTTTTAAGTTTGATCCATCTGTCACTAGGGTTTGGATGAATTTGCATGCAGAATATAACTTGTCTATAGCTTCTCCAAGGGGGGAAAAAAGATGAGGACTCTGAAGCCTGTGTGTACACTTCTGAGCTGTCTTTGGCCTACATGCCTATAAGGTTCCTCACTTTCAAGATGTGTTGGCTGCGGTTATGAATAAATCCAGAACTGAGATCTATGAGTGCCTTTTATTCCCTGGTTGAACGGGAGTATGGATCTATAAGCTTAAATTATGACTTGTTAGGTACTAGGGCAAGTTATATGATCTCTCAGTTTCCTCATCTATACAACAGAGACAATGTTAGTACTTAGCTCCTAATTATTGTGTGGCTTAAAAGAAATGGCATATAAACTCAGAGGCTTAAATAAAGTAACATGTAACATACTAAGCAGAGTAGCAACAAGGTAGTAAGTGTTCAAGGAAATGTTGCAGCTATTACAACTGTTCCTGTGATGTCAGATAAAGCTTATAGTAAAATGGACTGTGTTTTGAAAGTCAGTTTGAAGCAGACCTTCACCCCCATGGAAATAATAGTGTTCTATCAAATATCGTCTCCTACATACCATAACCACTTTGGCTGCAGTTCCTGTTGGTATGTTATTCTCACAGAGCAGGGATGATCATCTTTTATTTAGTGAGTGTGGGATAAAGGAGAGATTTACTAAATTAACTGCTCTCATACACTGCAGGTCCCATGTCCACAGCCCTGTGCTTTAAGCCAAAGCAACTAAGGGGGGTAGAAACATGGAAGGTAGGAGAGAGAAAAAATAGTCTCTCCCTTAGTTTTATTTATAAATATTTATCAGATACAACTGTAATGATAATAACACATTTCTCTTATCCTTATAAACTATGCATAGCATGTTCTCTGATGTATTCAGGAAATAAATAAAAAGTCCATATCTAGTCATCACACTATTAAATTTGATGGAAAAATATAGTTTTCACTCTCACTGAAGCCTCCTGTTTCAAACTAAAGAAGACACTCTGATCTGTCTTTAGATTATTACTACTCCGTGTTCCAAAATTAGCTTAAGATTTAACCCTTAACCTCTAGTCTTAGAGCTCTGGATATGACTATTTACCATCTCTTTTGATACGCACCTTTAGCAAACCATAAAACTAAGCCTTCCACAGCTGCCTTCAAGTGTTAAAACTTTGAAAGAAAACATCAACCAAGTAAAATGAAACCAGCAAACTGATTTACTTATATACAGGATGAGCACTCAACCTCTTAACTTTTGTCAGGTAAATTAAGAATGTTTTTCCTTGTTAGTTACTGTGTTACTTTGGGAGGGGTGTTGTTTTGTGGTTTCTTGTTATTGTTGCTTTGTTTCTCATGTGATTTAGTTCCTTGCTGTTCAAGTTGTGCTCCCAGGACCCGCCACTAGGAACATCACCTGGGAGCCTGCAGACCTGCGGAGTCTCAGGCCCCACTCCAGATTCTGCACTTTAACAAGATGTCCTTGTTGAGAAAGACTGAGGAGCCTCCAAATCAGTCAATCTCCTTGGTGAGGGTTATTTTTTCCCTGTCTTCACCCAACGTCTACCTAACTCAACTAGGAACTAAGTGGTTGATCCTTCAGGTGGTTGTGATATTCTGACCCAGGGGATGAATGACAGATAAGGTGTCGTCCACCTTCCATGCCATCTAAGCCATGGCTCATCCCAACCGTCTTTCATGATATTTTTCTTACCATCTAGTATAGATATTTTCAAAATTGTCATATCCCGGTAAGTACTATGAAAACTCTTTCTGTGCAGACTGCCTAGTGCTCTCAGTTTTAAGCAGAATAATTATTTAAAATATTTATTATTTAATCAAAATGACAGAGTTCAAGGTCAGCCTACAAGTATTTATTCAATGCTTTGTGTAGCTACAATACAGCTTTGATGCCTCTGGCTCCATCCCTGGGTCTCAGGAGCAGAGGGGAAATGCAGTGCAAGAGAAGAAGAGAGTGCCTTGGATCCCATCAGAGCTGGGATAGGCCAAAGCTGCAATTCAAGCCCACGGGGATGCTCATGGATTATTTTGCCCAAGATTGTTTACTGCCCGTTCTTTTTGTTTCTTGGATAACCGAACTGGCCATTTAGAATGGTTCCCTTTACAATAGGAGAACAAATTTCTATGTGCTCCAACTCCCAGCACATATTCATAGAAAACTCAAATTGCAACACTGTAAAGGGAGAAAAAAAATAACCAACTGCCACTCAATATATTTCATTCAGAATGAGGCTTTGAAAGAAGCAATGATCCTTTGTGCCCAAGGCCGCTGAGTTTGAGCGCTGCATCCTGTACTCTCTGAAATGATACTTTGTTTCTGTTTGCATCCAGGCTGCTAAACTAGAGGCCTCCTCAGGCAACTATACAAGATACAGCGTATTTTGTCCTCAAATAACTCTACTTACAGAATGACCCATCAATTTGAATATTACTTGTCATTACTTCTAAAATTAAATTTGTAACAAATATTAATTGATGTAATGTTTTTGGAATTATTAGATAACATCCAATTTTAATCTATAAATTACATGTGGATGTCATGCTACGGTTTTTTAACATATAGATTTACATGTATACGTTTATGCATAATTGTTTATATAATTGATATAAAGTAAGAGGGAGAGGAAAGGAGACTTTAAGAAGATACTAACAGAAGAGAAAGAAAAATCTTTGCATCTCACTTTATAAGGTGGTATATATATATCATTACCACTTGGTGGGGCGGGGTGTGGTATTTTTTACTTTACTAGGTCTCTTAATATTTTTCATATTAAAAACTTTGAAGAAACCAAATGTTATAATTTATACACTGTAAATTTGATGTTTTCCTAGATAATGGCAAAAATTGTATGACTATTAAAATTTTTAGATAAATCTGTACGCCAAAATAAATACAGATTTTTTTCCCTATTTTAACATGGGAGAGAGAAGGCAACGGGGGTGACACCACCTACTCTTCCAGTAAACAGGACATTGTATAATACATGCTTACAAAATGATCATGATTATCAAGGTTTACCTCATCTATTCATTAAAACAAAACTAGTTTCTGTTATTGCTTAAGCAACTCACAACGGAGTGTACCATAACACTCCATTTAACAAAGTTTCTCAAACAAAACCACAACAAAACAAAACAAGCATCAAAGATAATCAAATGTTCCCAAATGCTGACTTATCCAAAAGTAATTTGGATGTTAATTTGAACATTTAGAGATATGGACTGTGGCAAATTCGATCTATTTATGACATATAAGTTTTGGTCTCCAAACGACTCTTAAACCCCCTTGGGAGCAAGAATGAAGAGGGTCTGCATTGACAATCCTTGCCTGGATGGATCATGCCAGCCAATAAGATGTGCCTTCTCCTCACAACCACACAGGAGGTAGCCAGAGTTTATGGTACCATTCACAGTGCTGCTAATGAAGAATTAGACATTTAAGAGGAAAAAAAGACTTGATGGTAATAAATAAAGGGAAACTTTTTCTCAGGGCAGAAAATTCACTTTTGAACTTTCAAAAATGTTTTTTTTTTATTAGAAAAAGAAGTGTCAAACAAATGACAATTAGAAATTAAGAACACAAAAATACCCTAATACTTACCCACTATAGATTACACAATTTCTTCAATCTACCGAAATAAAGAATAGTTGCTAAAGGAACATTTGCCTCTATGTTTTGAAACATAAAAACATGTATCTCCAATGTTATATATTCCCATACCTGGACACAGTGAAGAAGTACATTTATATCTGTGCCACAAGATCCAAATGGAAAATCTTTTGGAAAAGGAGTCACACTACGATAGTCAGAAGGAAATTCAGGAAATCTAGAAACAACCACCAAATGGACTCACATTGAAAAGATTGACAATGCCAAGTGTAGATAAGGTATTATGGGAATGTAAATGTGGAAAGCCACTGTGGGGAAATAGTTTGACATCATCCACTAACATTGCAGAAATATACGCTCTATGGCCCAGCATTTCACATTTCACTTCTGTCTTGTACCAAATAGAGATGCATATAAATTCGCACCAAGTAAACTGGACAAGAGTGTTCAGAGCAATCATATTTATAATGGCCTCAAAATGGAAAAAATACAATGTCCATAAGTAAGAAATTAGATAAATATAGAGTGGCATATTTAGAAAAAAATACAGCAATTTTAAAAATGAACTACAATCATATAAAAGAGTATGTTTCAATCTGACAAACACTAAATTTAAGGAAAGAGGAAAAATAAACTATGTGCTGTATGATTCATTTATATAAATTTTAAATAGTTGAAAAATTAAACTCTAGGGAGAGAAGTGAAGAGTAGTTACCTGTACACATTAGTTTATTTGTGACGATTTCATTTAGCCACACAGTTATATTCAGCCCTTTTTGTTTTAATTTTTTAATGTTTTTCATCTATTCTTGAGAAACAGAGAAACAGCACAAGCAGGGGAGGGTCAGAGAGAGAGGGAGACACAGAATCTGAAGCAGGCTCCAGGGTCTGAGCTAGGTGTCAGCACAGAGCCCAACGAGGGGCTCAAACCCAGCACTGTGAGATCATGACCTGAGCTGAAGCCGGACGCTTAACCGACTGAGACACCCAGGCGCCCCTATGTTCAGTCAATTTTTCTGTATTTTTGGTTATATTTCACATCATAAAAAAACCAAATAGGGGAAAAAATATATATATATGTGTATATATATGTGTGTGTGTGTGTATATATATATATATATATATAATGTAATAGTAACCAAAATCATTGTCTCTGTAAACATAGACTGGTACGTAATACCCACCGACTGATACGTAGCACCTTGCAGTGATGAATATGACTCACAAGGGGTTTTATCAATGTCTCTGAGTGTACTTTTCATATAACAGCTCACACCGTCCTGTGGAAACCATTAACTCAAACGAACTCTAAAGTTATCTTTATTATTATGTCATGATAATCTTTAATGTGCAACCACTGCTCTTTGTGTCTTGAATTACAATAAGTAATTACATAAAAAGTTGAGGACACCTGCATTGTTTAAAAACTTGTAACTTCTTTCCCTATTTGAATTCCAGGACAGAGAGACTATTTGGAATATTTGGCTTGCCCTTCCACCTCCATTTGTCGAAAGAGCCTTATGGGCATCCTAAATATATAAACACACACACACACAAACACAAATATAAATAATAATAAAGACCTCAGCACTTGGAGCAGGGGAACTGTATTGAGGAATCAAGTAATATTTGCTCAATTTAGAGATGCTAGTGTGGTAACTGGAGAATGGGAGTGAGAAGAAGGGAAGAAAAAACAACAGGATATAGTTAGTCATCATCCTGCCCTTATTTGATACTGATGTAATAATTCTTTAATCAGTACATAAATTCACTATTATCTGAGTTTAACCCAATCCATTCATTTTTTAAGCATTTTTTTAAGGTGAGCTCCATGCCTAATGTGGGACATAAACTCAGGACCCTAGATCAAGAGTCACATGCTCTACTGACTGAGCCAGCGAGGCACTCCAACCCAATTCATTCATTATGCAATTTCATTTGCTTGGCAGTACTTCTCTTGGGCAAGACTGCTAGCAAATTTACCCCTTGTCACTCTAACCAAATTCTAAGCTCTCTCCCTCATTCCTAGTTCACAGAGGAATGTGAATATTCACAAACTGAGAATCTTGACTTTTTTTTTTTTTTTTTACCTCAAAGAAAGGGTTGTATTATTAGAATTTGAACAAATCATGCAGACAGGGTTGGAGACCAGTCATAGTACACAGTGGGAAAATAAAGGAAAAGATGATGTAGGCACAGCCCATGTGGACAAGAGAGTGACAGGTCTGGAAGGTGGTTGTTTGTTCTTTGTTTTTGATCTTGGAAAATGTTGAAGTGGTTTTTTTAGGGTTTTTTTTTTACCAGATCCCAGAGCTGTGATCTAAAATCTCAATCTAGCTATTTTTGATAGTCCTTTTGACAGTGATCTTTCATTTTCAATACATTTTATTTAGTTATTTGCCCTGTGACAGTTCAGGTTATTTTATCGAGTGTGTAACTATACTTCCCACCACTGGCTCCTGCCCTGCACATATGCTAAAATTGAGCTGTGTTTTAGGGATCAGAAATCCCTTCTAAATTTTCTCAGATCATTTATAACACTGCCCTACTAAATCTTGTCACTTCTTCTCATCTAGTCACTAGAAAAGGACTATAGCAAATTTATTCCTAGGATGAGCCAAAATACATCTATAGAAGTTTCAGCAATCTTGTTCAGCACCAACTAAAACAAAATAAACAAAACAATAACAAAAATAAACAAGCCTTTATCTCCTGGGTTAAAGGATTTTAGGTTTTGACAAAGGCAGTTCTCAGACTTTGGTGTGCCTAAACACTACTTGGGCAATTTGTTAAATAGAGCATGCCAGGATTCTCTTGAGAGTCACTGCCTGCAATGGACTGGATGTTTGTGTCCTTCCCTTCCCCCCACATTCATCTGTTAAAGTTCTAACCCCATGATCATAGGAGATGGGGGCTTTGGGAAGTAATTAGATCATGAGGGTAGAGACCTCATAGATGGGATTCATGCCCTTATAAAAGGAACCCTGGAGAGCTCTCTCACCCTCTCTCCATCATGTGAGGATACAATAAAAGGTTGGCAGTCTGTAGCCCAGAAGACGGTTCTTACCACACACGAAATTTGCTGGTGTCTTGATCTTGGACATTCTAGCCTCCAGAACTATGAGAAATACATTTTTGCTGTTGAAGCCACCCAGTCGATGGTTATAGCAACCTGAACTAAGACACTGCCACAGGGAGAAAATATTAAAACACTGATAGCAGAAGACACTGGTTATATAGATTAAGAGAGAAATAAAAGTCGAAGGTAACATTGTATAAAGGAAAATGAATGTTACAAAGAATAAGTTCAGAAGAAAGTGAGATTTCTATTGGATGATATGGGTAGGGAATTTTTTTTCTGAGGAGGTGAGCCTGACCTGAGCTATAAAAATGTAGTATAAATTCCAGTATATCAAAAATTATTACATCAGTGTCAATTAATCAAGGCCAGGATGGTGAATAACTCTATCCTGTTCTTTTCTGCCCTTCCTTAAGCTCATTCCTACTTTCCCAATTCCTACCCTAACCGCTCATGATTATACCATTATGACTGGATTTCTCAATGCCAGCAGTACTTCTGAGAGGAGTGTTTATTTACAAACTTAGGATGTTCATGAGATTTTTGGCAATTAGAATCCACAGAAATTGGAGCAAGGTCAGGCCAAATACCCCTTTCAAACAGTCTTCCTGCCTAGAAGATGTGGATCCTGAGGTCACTGACTGGATAATCTCCCCTGTGGATGCTAGCACCCTGTACTCCCTTTGGTAATGTGGTGACGGGCTCATTGTGAGAAGAGAAAATCCAAGCAGGCATCAAAATGCACACCAGCAATTGTATATTTAAGCAGAAAGACAGCTCACAGAGATATATGCCATAACTTAGTTGAGGGCATTAATCTTAGCCCAAGAGTAGCCAGGCCAATTAAACAAATGTAGAAGTGATCAGGATCAAGTTCTCCCTTTTGTGGAAGACATCAACACTGCTAGGATATTTAATGTCTTCAGAGACTAGAAAGAGTCAAGAAAGGCAGCTGAGGATACTGAAAAGAAATGTCTCGCACGTTCATAATTTTACCTGTTCACCTGACACTTTGCAGGTAGACTCGGAGCACAAAAACTTGGCCCGGCCACTGCCATGCAAAGCTATCATCCATATGTTTCATACAGTGGCATGTCAGCACTATATACAGGGAATTTTTTAATCTGATAGTACATAATGTAGTTTAATCAATGGAACTGTTGACAATTTACCGACAATTGTTTGTATGTGGACTCTTGAATATCTAGGAATGTTGAAGAGAAAAATAGGAATTTTTCATGCCGAAGATGAAAGTTTCAGAGTAGGTATACTCTGGCTATGGGAGAGTCTTTATCTAGAAATCTCCAACTTTGATGGTAGAAGCCAGGCTTTCTCTGACCTGAATACTAAGAATGGTAAGAAGTGCTAGTTTCTGCAAACACCTTTCCTGCTTCAAAAAGGTAAGCTTCGCTTTCATCTATTTCCCATATGGGGTCTGTGCAATTTTGTTTGGAAGAAAAAAGAGGAAAAAAGGAGAGAATTCTGCCGCTTTAAAAAAAAAAAAACACCTAAAAAGCCTTGAAAATTTTCTAGAAAATACTTCACTCTCCTTTCCTTTTCCTCCTCAGTTCAAATCAGAAGCAATTCACCACAACTACAATACGCAGGCTCCTTCTTCTAAGTGAATCAAGTTCCTTTTTCTCATTATTTATCATTCATAAAGCCAGAAAGTTTCTAATCTCCAGAGAAAAAATTCATACTGCATGATTATATGTGAATTAAATCAATGATGTTCTAAATATTTTTAATGCCACTGTATTCAGATAGGGTGGCTCTGTAGTGTTGAAGTACAAATGGAAATATAGGATAGTTTCTCTGTAACTATATAAGAGTTAAAACAAAAGGTTCTGAGGACCGTATATTCTCCACAACGATAATAAAAAAACTAATGCCAAGAACCAGAAGAAACAAATCAGCATTTACAATAATGCTCACATGGGTCCTAGCCTGACTCTAGAGAGGCTTGAAAAATTCCTGAATCCCTAAAAGCCTCATTTCTCTCACATTAAAAATGAGGGTCCTGGAGAGGTGCCTGAGTGGCTCAGTTGGTTAAGCAACTGACTCTTGATTTTGGCTCAGGTCATGACCTCACAGTTGGTGAGACTGAGCTCCATGTTAGGTTCTGCACTGACAACATGGAGCCTGTTTGAGATTCTCTCTCTCTCCTTCTCTCTCTTTCTGCCACTCCCTCTCTCCCTCTCTCTCTCTCTCAAAATAAATAACTTTTTTAATGAGGGTGTTGGACTAAATGATCTCAAAGTCCTTTCTTAACCTGAAATGCTATGATTTTACTCATCTTTGGAAACATTTGTAAATTTTTATTACAAAGTAACATATGCTTGGGGAAAAATAAATATAGATAAGAAAATGTACAATATCGATGATTCCACCACTCACAGATAATCACTTCGGTGTATAATTTTGTAGGTAACACTCTGATTCCATAAAAACGCACACAAACACAAAGCTATAACAACCACAATACAACACAGTGGGATCTCCTTTCTGCTTTCTCTCTAAAGGATACATGAGCACGTTTCCTGTTTTAGCATTTAAGTGCTTAACAATTGAGGTTCTGGCAACTAAATCTGCACAAGCAGCAGCTCCATTTTTCTCAGAATCAAGTGAAACCGAACAGGCAATTAAAAGTTACTGAACTGCAAGGTAAAATTACTTCATTGCTCTGCTGCTGGGTGACTAAAGAAAGGAGACAATGGAAATCATATTTAGAATTAAGACAGAATGACGGAACATAGCAGCCTGCTCTACTAAAATGGAATCTATAAACATTAGACATAATCAGCGGCACTTCAATCATGCTCTTTGCTCACAGTTAGATGGAAGATTACACAAAACAAATGCGCAATGTTCAAATCTGTGGCATTGCTAGTTAACAGAAGGCATTTTCCTCCCAGCCCACACAATGATCCAAATTCTCTCCTGGACAGCCAGTGCCCAGCTTACAAATGGGCTATACTCCAAGAGTCCATTATAAGCCAGTTGTACCAAGTTCTGCATCAATCTTTCCATAGATTAATGGTATAAAGGGTGCTTAGAACAAAATAGATAAATAAAGGCTGCTTAGGTTGCTAGGCTAGCCCACAAAAGCCAGTTTATTAAAAGATGCATTATTATAGGACAATGTCAAGAGTACCATGGAAACTAACCACGGTAGTAATGCTTCTTTGGGACTTGTCTTCAGAGCTCAATCTTAGAAGTACAAGAATAGAGGGGCACCTGGGTGGCTCAGTTAGTTAAGTATCTAATATGTCTTTGGCTCAGGTCACAATCTCTTGGTTCATGGGTTCAAGCCCCACTTTGGGCTCTGAGCTGGCAGTTTGGAGCCTGCTTGGGATTTTCTTTCTCTACCCCTCCCCCAATGTGTGTGCTTTCTCTTTCTCTCTCTCTCTCTCTCTCTCTCTCTCTCTCTCTCTCTCGCTTGCTCTCTCTCAAAATAGATAAATAAACTTAATAAAATAAAATAAAATAAAGTATAAGAATAGAGCTCTTCTTCTGAAAATTACTAGTGGTAGTTTCCATCCCAGGAGATACATGGTAGGGTAAAAGGACAAAGTTTAGAAGACTTCAAGAGTTCAGTCAGGAAGATTAGGAGCCAGAGATGTATGAAAAAGACACTGCAATTTGAGAAGCAAAAAATGGCATGAGGTGAAAGAATTGGTATTATGATTTGGAAAGCATAAGAAAGAAGATAATAATCAGAATATGGACAAACAGGACCTGTGCTTAGGGCCTTCTGAACACCATGGTCTTGAGGTAGATGGCTAGATACTCAAGGAGATCAGCTTTCCCTATCTAGAAGAATGTCTGGGGTACAGGACTTGGTAATGTGGGATGAAGAGAGAAAATGCAGTGGGAATCTGGGGAAGTAGTAAGAGATTTCCAGTTCATCTGGGATCTCATGTCTATCACTGTCCTTCCACTAAAAACCCTGCCAAGTAACTTGACCTTTGGGAATATGTAGGAAGCCAAGAAGATGCAGTGGGACTTAAAATGAGAATTTCAAGGACTTAATAGGGTAGCTCAAACATCAAACAACAGTGAAAATAAATAGAGAAGTGGTAAACAGGCAAAGGACGATCTTGCCACTTTTAACTGGCACAGCTATTTGCCCAAAAAGTAACATTAAATTAGATCAATCTGTGAGGATCAACTTTGGGTAACATTTTCCATAATCTGGGGAATAAATACACAGCACATTTTACACTTGATGTCATATGACAAAATATGAAACCCATTCTCAATAGTTATCATTTCACAAGTACAGGTAAAAAACAAATACGCTTAAGATAATAAGGTGGTAAATAATATGTATATGGAACAAACACATATTCTGATATAGATTTAATAAGCTATAATAACAAATGCCAACATATCAATTGGGAAGGCTTAAGTAAACTGAAGTGAGCTACTGTGCAGTCCTACACTATAGGAATAATTCCAAATAACTTTTATTCCTGAAACACCATCAAACCTCAATTAATCCATTTTCTTCAAAAAAAATCAGTTAGAAAATACCAAAAATCTAACAGTCACAGGTTTTAGGAATATGAGGATTTTTTTTAAAGTATAGTGGAATTCCATTTCCTGGCACTACAGCAAACTAAATGTTCAGAGAAACTCGTCTTTATATGCATTTAAAAATGACAATACACTATGAAAGTAGGTTCAGAGACATGGAGAAGATAGGTAATGAAAAGATCCAATACACTTGTAGTCAGCGGTCCAGAAGGAGAAGGGAAAGAGAGTAGGAGAAAGGTTATCATCATAATTGATAAATGATGCAAATCCTTATATCAGGAAGTTCAGTGAATCCAACTTCGAAGTAAAAAAGCTTACCTAGAGACTCACATGGTAGTAAAATATAGAACACACAGGAAGAAAAAAAGATCTTAAGCACAGAAGGAATGAAAGAGTAGTTCGAAATAAATAATAACTAGATTTACAATTGGATCCTCAACACTTACAATGGAACCCAGAAGATAATGGGGTAACATTTTCAGGGTACGAGACATTAGCTATAATTGCTACACCTAGTGAACAAATCTTTTAGAATGAGGTTAAAATAAGGACATTTTCCAAGAATTAAAAAACAAGAAGTCTCTTCCAAAAGACCCTCAACTAAATAAACATCTACAGAATGTACATCAGAAAGAAAGAAAGAAGAAAGAATCTAGAAGAAAGGTCTAAAATGAAAAACAAAAGGAAAGCAAAGGAAATGGTGAACTTCTGGGTAAATCTAAAGAAATACTCTATAAAAATGTAAACTCTATCTAGTTGATAGATTAATAAAACTAAAATCAAAGCCAACAACCACATGTCATTCCAAGGAGATTAGTATGGAAATTAAAGCATTCAAAGATCCTTTTACTGTCTGAGAAGAAAATATTAGTTAATTCTATACATTGTTACCTTAAGTACACATTTTATATTTAATAACTTCATGGTAAAAAATTATTTCTTAAATAAGAAATAATGCACACTACAAAGGGAAATATTGATTATTCTTTCTAAAATAACTCTTTTTCAGCTAAGAATACCATAAAAAGAGTGAAAATTTGGGTATGCTTGGGTGGCTCAGTCAGTTAAGCATCCAACGTTGGCTCAGGTCATGCATGATCTGACAGTCCGTGAGTTCTAGCCCTGAATCAGGCTCTCTGTTGTCAGCACAGAGTCCCCCTTGGATCATCTATCCCTCTCTCTCTCTGCACTTCCCCTGCTCATGTTCTCTCGTTCTCTCGAAAAATAAATAAACATTTAAAAAAAAGAAAATTTAATATGTGGAATGTGAAAAACTTAACAGATAATCATAGTGAAAGATAGGAAAAATAAAACAAAAGGAGAGAGGCAGGCAAACTTTAAGAGACTCTTAAGTACAGAGAAGAAACTGAGGATTGAAAGGGTGGGGTAAGAGGTTGATGGGCATTAAGGGGGGCACTTGCTGGGATGAGCACTGGGCGTTATATGTACATGACGAATCTCTGGGTTCTACCCCTGAAGCCAAGACTACATTGTTACTAATTTGAGAATAAAAAGCAAAAATCCATCATATAATAAACAAACAAACAAAACAGTTCCAGAAGTAGGGGAAAAAAAGAAAAGAATTCAAGCTACAACCTAGGAGACTATACCAAGAAAATATAATTAACTTCTGTGAATCAATAAAAGCAAGACAATCTACCAGGGGTGGGGGGCGGGTGGGAAAAAGACAAAAAATGTGAACAATATTTCATAGAAGGGTTAACTCAAATAGCCAAGAATCATGTGAAAATATGAACAGCTTCAATACCAACCAGGAGAATCCAAATTAAATCATAGTGGGATAGCACCCCACACTCACCAGACTGGCCATAGTAAAGAAGTGTAGGTGGGTACATGTAGCAATGGGTGCCCCTATACTTCAAAAGAGAGACTGGAAAGCAATTTCACTAATAAAATTAGCGTGTGCATTCCATATCCGTAATAGATACTAGATCCCAACTCATTTGCACGCCCTAGAGAAATTTCTGGGCATGATTCTGAGTCACACACAAAGTTCAAGAAGCACTGTTTGTGAGAACAAGCGACCACCTCAATATCCACAAGTGGTAGGGTGGAAAACAAGACTGTGGTTTCTTCATTTACTAAAATGAAATGCACTGGTAAGAATGAATGAATTAAATCCTACAGTAAATCTCAGATGAATAAGCGTTACAGACAAAACAAATAAATGAATAATTATTCCATTTATATAAAATTCAAATCCAGACAAAACTAATGTACCATTTAGGCACACATACACATGCAGCTAAGTTACTGTGAAAAGTAAGGAAATTATCAACACAAAATTCAGGAGGTAGCGATCTCTCGGGGGAAAGAAGAGGACACAGACACTGCTTCAGATATTGGTAGTACTTTGTTTCTAAAGTAACGTGCCAAGCATAGAGATTTTAATAATTATACATTAGTGCATAATATGTTTTAAAACGTTTATATGTAAAGGAATTCCAAAATGAAAAAGTACATTTGATATTGTGAACTTTAATTTAATAACTGCAATTAACAACTTAAAATTCAGAAGATAAGCTTTTCTTTTAATACTTCACATTTGGAATTTTCATCAAAAATCCCATTTCAAAGAAACATGGGAAAACTGTAGGTTAAATGGGGGATGTTCTCTGAGTCACACATTTTCATAGCATCAGTAGAATAATAATGAGTCTAGTTATACCAACTGAGAGTTGAAAATGTCTGTTTGCTTAATTATTTTAGTTTGTGGTTCAGTTTTATAGCATTTCCTCATCATTAATTATATATTGCAGTTGCATTATTCAAAATGAAAACAAATAAAATTAGAAACGATATGCCTCATGAAATGCAGCACAATGTTACAGTGAATTTTACCAAAGTTATTTTTGAGTGTCTAATATTTTTCAGTGACTGCCCTGATGTATCCTGATCTCAAACTCCTTGATCTTCAAAATGTTCAAATTCTGTTCCTGTACAAAGTGGTCCTCTGACTGACTCCACCAGTAAAGTAACAATTTGTTTTCATCCAGAAGGAAAGCCCTCCTCTCTGTTACTTACCCTTTTCTTTTCTTTTTTTTTTTTTAATTTTTTAATGTTTTATTTATTTTTGATACAGAGAGAGACAGAGCATGAGAGGGGGAGGGGCAGAGAGAAAAGGGGACACAGAACCGGAAGCAGGCTCCAGGCTCTGAGCTAGCTGTCAGCACAGAGCCTGGCAAGGGGCTTGAACCCACGAATGTGAGATCTGACCTGAGCCGAAGTCGGAGGCTTAGCCGACTGAGCCACCCAGGCGCCCCACTTACCCTTTTCTCCAGCACAACTACTTTTATCAAACTTACTGAACTAATTTATGAGGAAATGATTTGAACAATAACATTAATTTACAACATGAGCTGTGTAATTCACCCAAAGAAGACCCTGAGGCCTGGAAAGCTGGACGCAGTCAGAGCAGCCACTCTGTCACAGTCTACAGAAATCCATTCGGTCAACCACTAACTTTGCTTTTTACTTACTCCCTCCGTCCCCTAAGCACTAACTTCACCACACAGTCACGTCTCCATTCTTGTCTCCTTCAGTTCTAACATAAGTTACAATCTTTCTCTTCAGAAGTACAACACAGTCATTTTGGCAAGACCAGCTCCCTTCCTACCCAGAGAGTAAAGCACTATAACAACAGGAGGTATCTGAGTAATAGACAGTATAATCATTTTCCTGGGGAAGGCTGAGCTTTCTAAATATCTACGTGATATCCCTGCCCTCATCCCTTCTCAGGAAGCTTTTCCCCTAATCAGGACCATTCCAAACTGATGGATGACTTCAACATTTGTAAGCAAAAAAGCTTCTGTAGCATTCTAAAATCACCAGTTCAAATGACTAACAATGCTAACCATAAGGCTCTTAAATTAGGACATTTGAAATAATCTATTCTTACTTAGAGGCAAAAAAAAATCAATGATTTCAGTAAGTATTCATTGAGTTTCATATCTGAATCTTATTTGGAGCATGTGATTAGTCTAAGGTAGCACTAAGTTAGTCTGAAGGTAGGAAGGGTTTGCGTGGTAAAGGAATAGAAAAAGAAAAGAGCGCCTTCTATTTAGGACATTACACTTGACAGGAGCTACATGTTGGAAGAATTAGGCAGAATATGGAAAACAGTATAAAACAGTGCCAAATGATTTGGCAATGGCATTAAGCGATTTAAAAAAAAGTTCAAATGAGGCAAATCAGTGTGATGAAAAGGGTCAACGGAAGACTTTTAAGAAGTAAGAAGAGAGCAAAGATTTAGAGAAAGAATGAATGGACAGGATCTAAAAAGTCAGAGAGTGGGGAGGAGGGTATTCCTGGCTATGTAATACAAAATGTAATACAAAATTAAGCTCAAGAATGTGAAGAAAACCAGAGGCTATTACTGTGAGGTACGATGGGGAGTTTAATGGCCGATGCCATCAGCTGCTCTGATGAGAATATGAAGAGAAGAGCCACAAACACCCAGATCTGGCTGTTTCACCACTGAACTCATGCAATGTGCAAAGAATGCCATCTGATTCAAAGAGCAATGATTTGTACTCTTCTATCCTCCGATAATTTGCTGGCAACACACACCTTCTGTCATGCCAAATTACTGCAGCCCTGAAGTTGTGTAGGAAAATCTGTGGTGGTAAATTAAGTCCTTGCCACCCTGAAAGAATTCAGGCATTCTGGACTGATTATTAACAACTAGAAAGCCAGGCAAGCAAGGAGAAAATCATCACCCTCTAAAGCCAAAGTCCCAAAGCCAGCAACCATGTAAACATTAACATTAGGCAGTCTCGCTGGAACAAAAGCCTCCTTTGGCCTCCAGCCATGTACCAATTCAGAGAGATAGCATAGTATGTAGGGGCATAAAAGAAAATATGTCATTGGAATGCACATCTCCACAACAAAGAAACACACAGGAGGTAACATCCAAAATGGCACTGTCATTAGTCCAATCCATACTGGCTTCCTGTCTGTATTCCTAAATCTAAAAAAGCAGATCTAACCGGGATTCTGTTACTAAAGTCAGTGTACCCATTAAGACAAGTGGTGAACCGAGATTTGTTCAATGAGAGAAATAAACTGAAGTTCACATCTAAGTTGTAGGAAGATTCGCAGTTTCCATCCTATGCTCTGACACATTCTACATCTTCAAACTTTGAATGGCTTAAACAATGCAAAGATTTGCAAATCTGGAGAAAAGGAGAGACAGAGTTACAAAATGAACACTCCTTTGTTTTTTTAACTAATAGTACTTACCAAGAAATGGGAGCGATTGAATTTTGGCTTCTTTTGAAAAGATAGCTTTTGGGAGAGACATGGTGCTACTTGTTTGGTTTTATTTTAAATTGGAAAAAATCACAGAAATCAGCACTAATTAACCCTACCTTTCAGTACTCCTAATACTGAATTCCATTCCACAATTATATTACTATTATTTCATTCCATAACAAAATAATAAAAAATAAAATAATAAAGGAACTAAAAGTAGCTAATACTTATTTTAAAAACTTACATATCAGGTTATTATCTAATAATTTTATTTATTTATTTTTATTTTTTTAATGTTTTTATTTATTCTTGAGAGAGACAAGAGAGACAGAGTCTGAGTGGGGGAGAGTCAGAGAGAGAGGGAGACACAGAATCTGAAGCAGCCTCCAGGCCCCGAGCTGTGAGCACAGAGCCAAACACGGGACTCGAACTCACAAACCACAAGATCATGACCTGAGCCGAAGTCGGATGCTTAACAGACTAAGCCACCCAGGCAGCCTTCAAATAATTTAAAAATATCTCACATAAATTTATATCTACTATACTACATAATTATTATCATCTCCATTTTATGAATAAAAATCTGGTAAGTTACAACTAAAGCTCAGTTTAGTAAAGTGACCCACCCATGACCATAGAGCTAAAAATGATGAGGTCTATAAACAGACCTAAGTCACGTATTAATCAGATGCTATGTTTATTCTTCTGTATAATTATTAACTGATATGTTCTTCAAGGGAGAACTGGGCTTAATATGGCTCAGCAATAACTTCTTACCCAGACATCAAAGAGGGTTACCTAGAGACCCAAGTAACCAGAAGGTTACTCCAAGGACCATTCAAAGCCACTTCCCTTTTACCATCTCAGCTTTATAACAGAATAGGAACAGCCTCAAAACAAATATTTAAAAAGAAAAAAGTGCTCCAAATACACTTTAATAAGTGGCGTGTTAGCACAGGGTACAGAAAGAGGAGGTAGATTTTATAAACTGGCTCATCAGGATATATTCTGTTCAATTACAGTAACTTTTTATGGTAAAGTGTTTTATTTATTTTTTAAATAATTTTTCTAAAATGGGGCACCTGTGTGGCTCAGTTGGTTGAGCGCCTGACTTTAGCTCAGTTCATAATCTCACGGTTTGTGGGTTCGAGCCTGGCGTCAGGCTCTGTGCTGACAGCTCAGAACCTGGATTCTGTGTCTCCCTCACTTTCTGTCGCTCTCCCACTCACTCTCTCTCTGTTTCTCTCAATAATAAATAAACATTTAAAAAACTAAAACTTCATTTTTTAAGTTTATTTTTATTTATTTTGAGAGAGAGAGAAAGAGAGAGCGAATGAGTGCATACACAGGTGAGCAGGGTATGGGCAGAGAGAGAGGGAGACAGAATCCCAAGCAGGCTCCATGCTGTCAGTACAGAGCTGGAAGTGGGGGCTCAAACTCAGGAACTATGAGATCATTACCTGAGCCGAAATTGAGTCCGATGCTTAACCGACTGAGCCACCTGGATGCCCCTACGGTAATGTGTTCTAATGTACTTGATCACTAGTCAATACCTTCTCGAGGATGCATACACATTTTAAATAAGGAATTGACAACAGTGATTTCTTAAACAAGGAATTTTTCAGACGATAACTCTTTTAGAATTATGCTAACCTATAACTATGCAAAGTTCTCTTATCTGTCATTAAATTTGACAACTAATAAGGATGAGTAGAGACAGAATATGAATTTAAATGTAGATTCATTCCTTGCCTTCACCAAAGATTTACTTATAAGTCAATGGTATCTTATCTTTCCCATTTGCTATATTTCACATCATTCATCCCAAATTATAGAAAATACTAATTCTTGAAAAAATAAATTCTAAAACTACAATTTTAAAAACTAACCTCTAGAGTCAAATTTTAAAGGATACTGTTAGCCCTGAGGACAGTCTACTCCTTAATATCAGTGTTTTGTCTGTAAGCCATTCTGTATTTATCAGCCCACTAACATGTTAAAGCATATTCTAGAATGATGGTTTGTCTCCCACCTATAAACTCGTTCCAGTAGTACTGTGATTCTGACAAGTTGAAATGACTTAGTGATATGATAAGCTATATTAAAATTTAGTAAAATGCAAGCATAACAAACTATTAAACAAGATTCAACCCATATGCCATATCCTCCATAAAACGTCATCAGAAACCTTCTTCCACCCAATCAACCAATCCCTGCAGAGTCACTGCACCCTCTACAGTTGTCCAATGACCCACCCTCAGAGTTCCCGATTTATTAGGTATGAGGGGGGCACAAAAATTTGCATATAGCAAATCCTCAAATTACGCTGATGCTGGTGGTCGGGGGGCCATACTCTGAAAGCTATTGCCCCTCGTGTTTGAATTTCAAAGTGTGGCTCCCACTATGAGGCCAGAGCCACTAGTCATAGTGTGTGACACCAACATTAGGCATTCCATAAATAAAGCAATCCAAATAGGCCCCATAGTTGTTTAAAGGAGAATCCAGAGGAAGATAGGAAGGCTGAACAATGTGAGTTTCAGTAAATGAATGGATGTACCATTTATGAACAAATAGATGTTCAGTCGGTCATAGTCTCACATTTTATTTACACCACTGGGTAGTCAATATTCTAACCTTGTGAATGGTTTGGTAGAAATCATAACAGTTTAAAGAAAATACAAAGTGTTTGAAAGCAATATTTGATCTAGCTCCCCCTAGGTCCTTTTCCAAAATATGTGTGTATGTACTTGTAAATTAAATGAGTAGTTAGTAAACATATACTTTGAATAAGTCAATGAACTAGAGAACATGGAATATATGTCACTGAAGAAAACATTTCTTTTTTTAATAAAAAAGGGATCCAACAAATAACATCATACAATTCCAGGTGTGGTATCAGCTGCCTAAAACAAAAAAGATATCCTAAAAACTCTAAGTGATTCAGGGTGAATTATGAGGTGGTTATAAGCAGTTTTGGAAAGAGCTGGAAAATCATGGAAAGATAGAAGGCTGAGGTCGAGGAAGGGAAGGTTTTGAATGTAAGATTTGGGAATTTAAACTACTTGAACTTACTTTGGAACTTACTTTGCTAAGGGTGGGAAGATAGCAATACTTTAGTGAGATTAAATTTCAAGAGTTGTAGGCTTAAGTAGAAGAAGACTAGAGGCAAGGAGACTTGTCAGAAAAAAAACTATTAAAATCGTCTCCACAAGAGGTACTAGGATCTAACTGGAATCTAATCTAGGATTAGCAGTGGAATACTAAGAAAGCACAATCAGCAAATAAGCCAGTGATGGAGTCCAGAGCCAAAAGAAAGGAAAAATTAATTTAATGTAAAGCTGCTGGGCCTTGGGGGACTTGGGTAGCTCAGTCGGTTAAGTGTCTGCCTTCAGCTCAGGTCACGATCTTAACGGTTCATGAGTTCAAGCCCCACATCAGGCTTTCTCCTGTCAGTGAGGAGCTTGCTTTGAATCCTCTCTGTCTCTGTCTGTCTGTCTGTCTGTCTGTGTCTCTCTCTCTCTCTCTGCCTCTCTCTGTCCCTTCCCCACTCACTCTCTAAAATAAATAAACAAACTTAAAAAAAAAACTAAGAAAAAAAAAGATGCTAAACTTTAGTGACCAAAATAATGGGGAGGTAGGAAGAACAAGAAGATAAAAGTCAATTTACTTGAAGCTATTGAACTTAAAACTTCAGGATCACTCACCCAGGGACTTCTTTCCAAGCCCTAGGTGGGGAAGTTCTAGCAGTGTGTTCACATAGCCCTGTCTTTTTGTAAAACTTTTAAGTCATTTCTATCTCAACTGCTGAAGCTTCTATCTCTTTCCACTCTAATTTTTTCTTGGTCACACTTCGACTCACACCAGGTGGCACTGGAGAGGTTGTGGTCATTTTTATTTAATAGGTAGCATTCTTTTCCTTAACTGACATTTATTAAATTGTATTAGCTTTAGTCACCACCAAAGAACTCTATCCAGGTTTTTCTAGGCAAAGTTTCTAGTTGTGGGAAATATGTGCTTACTTTTATTTTTGGACTTTGATGTACTGCCAAGAAATTCAGGTGGAAAAAGTCCAGCATGGGTCTAAACATCCAACACAACAGTTGAAAGCGGGGAAATAAATGAGAATGGCTAATGAGATCATTGAAAAATAGAGAGAGGGGAAAAACCTAAAACAGAATCTCTGCATCTGGGCAACAGAGAGAGGAAGGAATAGGGAGACAGGGAGAAGATGGGACAATCAGAATATAAAGAAAATGGTGCCGTTCAGTGAAAGAGATGTCAAGGGAAGAATGAATAATTACAAAGTAAGAACACAGACTGGTCCCCTGTGCTGATAAGACCAGAAAGGATGGTGCTTATATGAAACTATTACACCTGTACCTTTTAAAGGACAGGTCCTATAGACTGATGGTCACTGGAAAGGTGGATGCAAATCAATGGGAAAGAAATATGCAATGACCTTCACCAGAAGGTGAAATAAAGAACAGTTTTCCTAATGTCACTAAAGGAGAGTGGAACTAAATGTGCTCCTGCTCCAGCAACAAACACTTTATATATCCACTTCAGTATCATAAGTTGAATTAACACAATTCTCATTTTGAGGAAACTCAGATGAGGAGATTTGTCCAAAGTCACACACCAGGCAGGACTAGAATTCAAATTCTCTATTTGCCTAATTCCAAGTCCATTGCTTTACTCTCACAGCACATCTTCACTGTAATCTATCTGTATCTATCTGCCTTCAATATTATTTATAGTGTTATTCAAATAATTATCTGGAATTTAGAATCAAAAGAAGCTTGACTCTAATTTAGGGATATTTTTGAGATCCCACTTCAATTCAGAGATAAATGCTACATAAAGAGTAACATTAGAAAAACACACAATCATGGGAAAAAATATTTTCAACTGACATATCTGCTGAAGGATTAGAATCCAAAATATATACAGAAGTTATACACCTTAACATCCCAAAACCAAATAATTCAATTTTGAAATGAGCTGAGGACAAGAATAGACATGTCTCCAAAGACATTCAAATAGCTAACAGACACACAAAAAGATGCTCAACATCACTTATTATCAAGGAATTGCCAATTGAAACTGCAATGAG